>NW_026623519.1:375323-403975 GCF_030028575.1 Malurus melanocephalus | reverse complement strand
CAAAGGGAACTCTGTCTCGGCATCTGTCACCGCCGCCCACCCAAAACTTTCCGCCGCTCCCGGCCGCCCGCCCGCCGCCGCGGGACGGCTCCGCACCGGCCCCGGCACCGAGACCCCGGCGCGGCCCATGCGAGCGCCCAGGCGGCGGCGGCGGCCCGGGGGTGAGCGCAAAGATGGATCCCGGGGGGCGCGGAGGGGAGCGGGGCGGCCCCGCGCCTTTGTGCGGGACGGAGCGGGACGGGCCGCGCCGGCGCCTCCAAAAGTTTGCGGGAGCCGCGGGCGAGTCCCGCCSGCCCCCGCTGCGGCTCGGAGTCACCGCGGAGTTTGCCGGGCCGGGGTAACTCGGGGCTGGCGGCGGAGTGCGGGGCCGGGGCCGCTCTCCGGCTCCTCTCTCCCCCCGCCGCCCGGGGGCCCGCGGCCGCCGCTGCCCCGCTTTGTGTTGGCGGCCCCGGCCCCTCGCTACCTGTTGCGGCCGAAGGGGCGGCGGGGCCCGGCCCGCACCGCTCCGCACCGCCGGGGCCCCGGCCCGCACGGCCGAGCCGAGCCCCCGGCCCGTGACAGSCGCCCCCGCCTCCATCCCCGCCGCACAATGACCCCGCGTGGTTCCTCTCCCACTCTCCAGCTCCGGCCTCTTTCTCCTGCTGAGATTGTTTTTGTTTTTAACTTACCCTCCTCCCACCCCACCCCATGCTTGATAGATTTTTTTTTTTTTTGCCCGCTGGGGTGCCCCCCGAGCCCCGAGTGCCCCCAGCCCCGTGCCGTGCGCTAGGCTTCCCCGCACCCCTGGGGCTCTCTTCGGTGTCCCTGTTGTCCCCCCGGTGCCGGTCGTTTGTTCCCCCGCGGGGTTGCCTGACCGTGGGTTCCCCCCCGGCTGGGCCCATAGGGGGTAAGAGCCCCGCTGGAGGCGGGGGGWGGTCGGTGGGAGGCCCTTTCCCCTCCCCCGACCGGACACCGCCTGATGCTCCCTTTGGTTCCCCCTCTCCAGGCTTCAGCCAGGAGGGTCCCGCGGGCAGCTCCACCATGTCGGACAGTGACCCGGGGGACGAGGACGGTGCCATATCCCCCGACCCCGCTCAGTGCAAGAGGAAGAGAAGGGGCAACCTCCCCAAAGAGTCGGTGAAGATCCTGCGGGACTGGCTGTACGAGCACCGCTTCAATGCCTACCCCTCGGAGCAGGAGAAGCTCAGCCTCTCGGGGCAGACCAGCCTCTCCGTGCTGCAGGTAGGAGCCAGTCCCCACCCGCTGGGGACACCTCTGGGACACTGCCACCATGCTGGGTGGGACAGGRGACCCCCACTGAGGATCCCAAAGGACTGGGCACACTGGGCCCACTTGATGTTGAAGGGCAGCGAGGAGACAAGGGAAGGGATGTTGGGGAAGGAAAGCCACCTCTGTGAAGTGGGGGAGGGTCTCTTTTGGGGAGATGTCTGAGCCCTGGAGACCAGCTTTGCTGGAGCAGAGCATTTTGGCCAGCCAGAAGGTGGAGGGACTGAACAATACCCTGTTGTTAGTAAAAGCTGCACTGGTGGGAGGATTTTGCGGGGTGCTACTTTATCCTGTTCCCCTGGACACCCCCAGCAGAGGCGAAGGTGWTGAGGACCTGCGCACAGAGCTGGGCAGGGGACAGCCCTAGGGCTGGGCAGGTCCAGGAGCTGGACTTGATGATCTTTGTGGATCCCTTCTAACTCAGGACATTCTGTGATTTTAACCAGGAGGGAGAGGTTGGGTGAGCTCTGAGCCCCCTGGACTGTTCAGTGCTGGCCTGGCCCCGCTTACCGCAGCTGCATCAAGGGCAGCCCAGCTGGGGATTCCTGCCCAGGAGCCTCCCTGCCCTGCTCCTGGCTGTGGGCTGATGTTCTCCATGTGGCACCGTGGTGGGTGCAGTGGGGTGAGCAGTKCTCATCCTTCCCTCTCTGGTGTGCTCCCTGCCTATGTTTGGGGTGCTYGGAAGGGCCTGCCTGCAGCTGCTGTGCTTCATACACAGGCCTGGTGCCCTTGTCCCCCTGTCCCAGCCTGACAAAGTGGCAGATGAACAGGGGCTCCACTCTGTTCTCTGGCTCTGGGGTGCAGTGGGGTGCAGGGCAGCAGGTRAGGGCCAGTGGGTTTGTTCCTCTCCTGGAGCACCTATGCACTTCTGCCTCCCTCTCCCTGTGGCTCAGCACAGCCCAGCCCAGACACCGAGTGTGGGCAGGGGCTATCTGCTTGCCCTCTTCCTGACCAGCAAGGAAAACCTGCTCTTTTATTTTAATGTGTCTCTGTAAGTGCTGGCTGTCCCACAGATGGCTGACTGGCCAGCAGCTGCTCCAGGGACTGGCTGGAGCCCCTGGCAGGCCTCGAGGCTGAGTGTTGGGGGAGCAGCGATGGGTTTGGGGCTGTGGGAATCGCTTGTCCTAACCCAGGCTGGCAGGGCAGTGCCTGGCTGGGGCTCCTGTGGTGCTGGGAGCTGCCTGGTTGTCGGTGCCCTGTAAGATCCAGGATGGGTGGTACACGGGTGGGCTGGCTGTGTGCCAGCTGTTGTGTGCCCCAGGGGACCCCCACAGTCTGTGTGTACCCCTGTATCCCCCAGGCAGGGGGTCCCAGCCCGGTGGCATTTCCCAGCACAGCCGAGGGTTGACACCATGGTTTCTGCCAGTCCGAGGGGATGCAGCAGGAATATGTGGGGATGCTCCCTCTGCCTGTTGAGGTGGAGGAGTGGGACACTGTGGTGTGGCCATGGGATTCARTCTGTGGTGAGATCTGACCCCTCCAAGGGCCTCTGGGTCACAGGGCTCTGCCACAGCCACTGGCCACTGCCTCAGTTTCTTTGCACAGCCTTCTGCCCGCTCCTGTGGCATAGGGAGCTGGACCTGGGCACTGGCAGCCAGGGATCAGGGAGAGCAGGAAGCCATGAGCCTCCTGAGCAGMAATTCCCGAGCTGAGAAAGCGGCACCTGCTCCCACTGAGGCTCCCTGGGCAGCAGCAGCTTTCCATGCCTATGCCCTGCTGTGGATGGACGGGCCTTTCCTCCCTGTGGGGAGGGGATGCTGCTCTCATAGTTGTGGGGCACAGATGCTGCCCAAAGGGACAGGATGGGATGTGCTGGCAGTGGGGAAAAGGGATGGCCGTGTTTAAAAACCAATAAACCCTTCAGAGCCAGAGCATGTCCCAGCTCTGTGACATTGCCTGCTGTCACACTGGCTGTGTGTGCCTGTCTCAGTGCTGTGTCCTCCAGTGGGAATTGAATGCTGGAAGGAGATTGGTGGTGGGGACAGGCAGGATTTTGGAGGGTTCTCAGCACTGAGGAGTTGGGCTTTTTCTTGGAAGTCCATCCCTCTGGTCGGGGATCACAGTGATGGATGGCCATGGGATCAKGCCAAGGGGACCCAGCTAAAGCTTTCAAGGGATGGGATTGGAATGGGAAATGGAGTAAGATTCTGGTGTATTTGGGGCTTTTAATGCCAAATATTGTCTTTAAAGACAAAAAAACAACAGCTGAGATCTTGCTGTGATTGAAGCTGTGGCAAGTTTTTTCTGCTTGGGGGAAATATTTTCCATAGCTGTTGACTTAGAAAGATCAGACATTTTTCCCCCTGATTTATTCTCTTCTAATTGTTTTCTAGGAAAAAGGCAGTTATTTTAATGTAGCATTTTATATAAAGTTGCTGAAACAATCCATGGCCAAGGCTGAATAATGGTGAAAGGCTGTGCTGTGCAGATGTTTGGGAGAGCCTTTAGGGTGAGCTGTGCCCCTGCTCATGGGCAGAGGCACGGGAAGGTGTCTGTGCTGCCCCATTCCGGCCCCGTTAGGGGCTGAGGGGCTGCAGCTTCATTGCCTGATGGTTTCTAGGGTTTTCCATCCCTGGTCCTCTGGCCACCCATCTGCTCTGGCAGCATTGGTGCTCCCATCAGGTTGGCAGCACACTGACACTGGCAGCAGTGTGGAAAYATGGCTGAGCTCTAGGATGAGTCACCTGGAGAAAACTGTCCCCAGCCTGGGGACCTGTAGGATGGGCAATGCCTTGGCCCCTGGCTCGGGGATGGGAGAAGCCATGCTGTACTCGCCTGTAGCCGGGACCTCGGAGCTGCGGAGGCGGCACAGCACCGAGCTCTCCTTCCCTGGGGACAGCTCGGCTCAGCTGCCGTGGCTCCAGGCAGCGGTGCTCTGGCTCCAGCGTGTGCCCATTGCTGTGCTCCGATGGCGAGCAGGAGCCGGGGGCTGGCAGGGCAAGGGGGAGCCAGGACAGGGTGCAGGGAGGAAGGGGCTACCCCGGGCAGGCAGTGCCAGACAGGAAGCAGCCGGTGTTGAGGTTTTCTGTGGTTGCCAGCGATGCTTGTGCCCCTCTGGAGCCCCGCGGGGAGGAGGTGCAGGGCTGGGGGRAACCTGTGGTACCCGGGGTGTGTGGGAGCTGCTGCCGGGTCCGGGGGAGCTTCTGTTGCCTTGCCCCGGGACTGCAGCCCCCCGGTAACCCCGCCACACCCCTCTCTCCTCACAGATCTGTAACTGGTTCATCAACGCCCGGCGGCGGCTGCTCCCTGACATGCTGCGCAAGGATGGCAAAGACCCCAACCAGTTCACCATCTCCCGCCGCGGGGGCAAAGCCGGCGATGTGGCCGTGCCACGGGGCGCCGCCGCCGGCTCCGGGGTACTCGTGGTGCCGCCTGTGGCGGCGGCGGGCGCCTCCAAGGTGCTATCGATGTCCGTGTGCCCGCAGGTACTGTGCCACCCGGCGCGGGCACTGGCCGTGGTGAGCGCCCACAGCCCCGAGTGGGAGAAGCCCCCCGGGCCCGAGGCCGTGCCCAGGGCAGGCACGGGGGCCGGCGGCAGCACCCTGACCCTGCTGGCGCGGGCCGAGGCGGGCAGCCCCACGCCCGGACTCTTCAACACGCCGCCCCCCACGCCCCCCGAGCTCTTTGGGGACGACTTCAGCAGCTTCCAGCTGCTGGTGGAGGTGGCCCTGCAGAAGGCGGCTGAGCTGGAGCGGCAGCGGCAGGGGGGACCTCCCGGAGCCTCCAAATAACCCTGGGCCGGGTTCCTGCAGGGTGCTGACCTGCCCGGCCTCTGCCTCGCCCCCACAGCCCATCCCAGGAGTGGACTCCTGCCTCCGGGGGCTCTGGTCTCTCTCGCAGCCAAGGCAGCAGAGGAAGGACTGTCCCACCCCGCCATCCTCCTGCTGGGAGATGCCCTGGCTGCCGAGGACGGTGCCCCAGCTGTGCAGGGGACCGTMGTGACCAGACCTCGACGCTGGCACTGCCCTGTCCCTGCTGCGCGGCCGGAGTGGTCACTGGAGCTCCCCTGGAAAACCTGCTGATCTCTTCCTCTCCCGCCAACACCAGCTACCAACTACCAGGGTCCCACCAGCACTGTTCCTTCAGGAGGACAAAGAGAGAACCTATTTTTTTTTTAACATTGGTGTCTATTTTAAGGACTGTGGATGAAGAGCTTTGTTACCCAAATCTCTGATCTCTTCCCCCTCCTTCTCTTTTCCCCTCCCCCCTTTTGTTTTGGGGGGCCCTTTCTGTTTCCCGGTGCTGGCCAGGGGCTCTACCTTGCCTAGGGAAGGGCCAAAGACAGATGAACTGGAAAACATGGAGTCTGTGGCATTTTATCATGATAAAAATAGGACCCTCCTCTTCCATTTTAGGGTGTTCTGGATGCTGCCAGTAGAAGTCGCGATGGTCCTGTTTAGCAAGTTTTTTGTTTAAATACTTTGCCTTTAATTGTGATTTATTACATGGTTATTACTTTTTGTTTGTTTTTTTTTTTTTTTTTTTTTTTTTTTTTTTTTTTTTTAATCTTTTTTTAAACTTCCCACAACTTCCCTCGAGTTCCTGCTGAATGTGAGCACGCTGTGCCCAGAGCAGTGAGCGCGTGGCAGAGCCTGGGCAGCGCTGAGACTGTGAATTTTGTACCCGACTTCGTTTCCCTTTTTTTTTTTTTTTTAATTTTTTTTATAAAACCTTTGGAAAGAGGCGTGGTGCGGGCACGGCCATCCATGTGCGTCCTGCAAGTGCAGTCCGGGGTTCCTGGGAAACGGCGCTGGGGAGGCGGAGGATGGAGATGTCTCTTCTCTGTCCCCTCCCTCCTGCTCCCGCTCGCCAGTGTGGCTGTGCGGTGCTGGGGACCTCTAGTGACAAACTGGTGTGTGCTGGGAGCTCGGGGTTCCAGCGGTTCTTGGGCTCCGGGGCAGCTCGTGGTTGGGTGCCTGGGTGCTGTGCCGGGCTCGGGCACTTCGGGTGCCCTGCGGGATGTGAGTCAATGGCTGTGCTGCGTCCCGAGGAACACTAATCCCGTCGGTAATTAGCCCGATGAGCTGATGACTCGAGGGGGTAAAGCCCGGGAGCTCTTCGGGGCTGGGGGCAAGGGGCGGGAAGGGAGAAGCACTGATTTGGGGGGCTGGTGTATTCCTACCCTCCATTTCTTCAGAGGGAACGTCCAGGGGAAGGGGACTTCCCGATAGTGTCACYCTGGCAGGTGCCGTGTGCGGTGCCAGGATGGCACAGGGGCGGGTGAGCACCCATCGTGTGCCTGTGACCAGCCCCTTCCTCACCCCACCTCCGTTCCTATTCCCAGCCTTTGTCCTTTGTCTCCTTTCCGGGGATGTCAGAATTTTGGGACTCCCTCTTTCACCTCGTCACCCCCCTGCAGCTCTKTCCCTTGCCCCAGGGGAGGGGAGAGGCTTTTTGGCCTCCTGCCCTCACTTGCCCCAGTCAAACCAAAGCAGTTTCCTTCCCCCTGAGCTGTGGCTGTGCCAGGGACTGCTGCCTTAGGATGGACCATAGAGTGGGGGGGCAGGAATTATTGGAATTAAATGTATGGAGAAATAACAAACTACTGTAAATATATTTTCTTTTGTTTTTCTATTGTCAAATAAAAGTTTTTTTTAGTTTGGGTTTTTATAAAATACAAGCTGYGTATGGGTGCCTCACTTGGTTCTCCACCACTAGGGGAAATCCCTGGCCCACTCTGGAGTAGCACCACTCTCCATGGGCTTCTGGGGCTTTGCACTTGTGAAGGATGTGGGACATTCCCAGGGAAAATGGCGGGCTGGAGCAAGGGCAGGGCCTGCAGAGGGACAGGGGGTCATGGCTGGGACACCACAACTCAGCTGCCCCTCCTGCAGCCCCAAGCACTACCACGGGGCTCCTGAGCTGCACGGAGGGGCCCATGCCCCTGGCAGGCCCTTGGGACCCCCACCACGGCTGGGAGACTTGGGGACCTGCACCCACCACCAGAGCCCAGCGGATCCCGGGCRCTCAGGACATGATGGGCAGTGGGGGGGCACAGGGGTCACCGTGGGGAGCCCCTCCACAGCCACCCCTGTCACCTCCCAGGGCTGCAGCTGGGACTGGTGCTGCTGGGAGGGATCCTCCAGTGGCACCCCCAGCCCTTGTCCCAGCCCTGTCTACCCCAGACACTCAACAGTCTCATGTAAAGTGACACTCTCGTACTTCCACAGTGATTTGGGTTGGGAAGACCTTAAAGAAAATTCAGTCCCACCCCCTGCCATGGGCAGGGACACCTTCCACTGTCCCAGGCTGCTCCAAGCCCCAATATCCAGCCTGGCCTTGGACACTGCCAGGGATGCAGGGGCAGCCACAGCTTCTCTGRGCASCCTGTGCCAGGGCCTGCCCACCCTCACAGGGAACAATT
Source organism: Malurus melanocephalus (assembly GCF_030028575.1). Lineage (NCBI taxonomy): Eukaryota > Metazoa > Chordata > Aves > Passeriformes > Maluridae > Malurus > Malurus melanocephalus. Next base: position 396,345 of record NW_026623519.1, on the reverse strand, counting down.
CCTTCCCAATATCCCATATATCYTTGATCTCTGTTTATGTGAAGCCATTCCCTGTGTCCTGTCCCTCCATCTCTTGCACCCCAGTCCCTCTCCAGCTCTCCTGGAGCCCCTTTAGGCACTGGAAGGGGCTCTGAGGTCTCCCCGGAGGATTCCCTTCTCCACTTCCAGCTCTCCCAGCCCTTCATACTTCTCACGCCATTGCGAACCCCTCCCCAAAATCCCCACGAGTGGGCGAGGCTCCGGGMCCCCTCCCTGGAAGCTGCGCCCCCATCGCTGGGGCGGGGCGGGCCCGGTGCTCCAAACAGCGCGGAGCCGGGTCCGCGGCGCACCCCAAGGGTCCCCGAGCCCCAGAGTTGTGGCCTGAGTCCAGCGCGACCCTCCCGGGCTGGATCGTGCCGGGAAGTGTGTCCGGGGATGGCCCCGGGGAGCGCCGCTGCCCCGCTCGATGGGGGCCGGGGCAGACTGGGCCGAGCCGGGTCGGCGTGGTCCCTCAGGGCATTGCCGGGCATTCCCGGGAAACGGGCAGTGCGCGGCTGGGGCTGCGCTGGGAGAGCCCGGGCAGGGAACACGGCCATGGGCATGGCACACAGGAAATGGGACAAGGAGCCCGGACCCGACCCCACGGGTCTCCCTCAGGCAGGCCCCACCGGGCGCTCCTGGGGAAGGCCACACCCACCGCCCCCCGGGCCCGCCCTTTCCCAGCAGTACGTACTGTGCTGTGATTGGCTGATAGCGCAATCACTCCGCCACGCATCAGCCCGGAAGTAGYTTTACCCACGGTCTCGCCCCCACGGATCCACTGGAGGCAGCCATTTTGTTTGACCCGCCATCTTATGGCTGGGCGCAGCCATTTTGTTAAACGTCACGCTGCTCTGTGATTGGCTACTAGCCATCTCGTGACATCACAAACCCATGTGACCTTACGCAGCTCGTGATTGGCTGCACGCGTCCCTTGGGCTCAGAATAAACAGGTAAATACAAAGTGTGAATATGGAATTATTTATGAAAGGGGTGTTAAATAGGTGTAAAAATAATTTTTAGATTTATAAAAGGCGTATTTAAACATATAACACATTTTTCTACATATATGTATATTCATACAGAAATATGTGACTTTACCTCTGTATATATATTTTAATATATGTAAGTGAATTTCAAAGTGTATATATTATCAGATATAAAAATATATTAAAATTAATTAATCTTTACAGCTTTATAAATTCACGTACATGTTAAAATATATAAACACATATATACAAACACACATTATATAAGAACATAAATATTACATTACAAACAAGCCTAACCTAGGGCAACAAAGATCGTTTGACAGCTTTGTGAGCAGCAGTTGGGAAGAGTAAAGGATTAAAAAAAAAAAATAACCCCCACATTTCCTTGGTGTTCCCCATTTCCTTGCTCGAGATCTCTTAACACTGGATCTTTACAATCTGCACCGTGGACAATGCAGCCCAACTATGTCTCTGCCCCCACAGAATCTTTASGTTTGGGAACAGCCTCCAAGGTAAGTCCCAGCTGCAGCCAAACCCCACCATGCTCACAAACCCACAGCCCCAGGTGCCACCTGCACCCCCTTTTCCAACACCTCCAGCGCCACGGACTTCAGCCCTGCCCTGGGCAGCCTGACCATCCTTTCCRTGGAGGATTTTCCCCTAATATTCAATGGAAACCTCCCCTGGAGCAACCTAAGTCTGCTTCCCCTTATCCCCTGGGAGCAGAGCCTGCCCACAACCTCCTGCCCCATTTGAATCCCAGCACAGTGAAGCTCTGGGAATTTTACAGTTGTGGGCAGAGACCCCGAGAGCAGCTCCCATGGRCAGCCCCAGACAACACACAAGGGCACCAAGGATCATTCAGGATTTCACTTTTATTTATTTTTTGCCTTCTGGATTACCAACACTCTCACTGAAACCTCTGGGATTCCACCTCCACCCCCATGACAGTAGCACACAATCTCCCAACTTGTTCATACATGTGAAAAGGGAAAAAAAATCCCCAGTGAGATCCCTCGGGATGGGACAAAAACTTTCAGTGTGAGAGGGTGGCAAAGAATTGGAGGGTGGCAGCTCTGGCTCTGAGGTGCCAGACCGGAAAGGAGACCTAGAAAGGGGAAAAAAAAATGGGCTAAAAAATATTTAGCGATCCTTCCTCCACCCAGAGAGCAGGGAGATAAGGAAAAAATAGTCATCTGCTTACACACAGGGTATATATTTTTACACACACTTGGACACACATCTAGATATAGTACATGTAAAAATATATGCTATACATCTGCCCACCCCCGTGGTGGCGTGGGCAGGATCCGTGTGTAGGAATTACTATACAGGTACTACTAAGTGTATATGTGCATATGTACACCCCCTCCTCCTGGACACACCGAGCCCCCGCCGCAGCAGCTCCTCTCTCAACCAGCCATCCAAGGAAAACGGGGTTGGGACAGGAAGAGGAGGGAAATCAAAGTGATGTGCCTCRTGCTCTGTGGTCCTTCAGCTTCGCTCCTGTGCCTGGAGTGGGGTCTAGCTCCCGGCATCCCCTGCGCCCCATTTATTGCATGTTTTGCTTCTGGGCTGCATTTCAACGCCACATTCTGTAGTCCTGGCGTCCTCTCCCTCCAACAAACTGAGGATGCAACCCACCCTGTSTCCATCCTCCCCCACCCCAACATCCCCATCCCATGAACACAAAGCCCAGGAAGGCTGCTGGCTGGAGAGGGCAGCAGGAATACACACCACAGGTGCTCTCTGCGGGGCAGGAGGGTCTGGACACGAGAGCCAAAGCCATGCAAAAGGTGGGAGAASGGGAGCAGAAGGAGGGAAAAATAAAGGATGAGAAGGGCAGAACAGATCTGAGGAGGAGGAAGAACACAGCATGGCAAGTGCTCAAGGCTTCATATTTTCTTGTCCTCTTCTTGTAAACAAGCTAATAATTCTCATGAGATAGAACAAGTAAAAAGACTCAAGTTCCAAATCGAGGGGCTGGAGTTCCCAGGAGTCTGTCCAGTCCATTCAGCGACACCACAGCCGGGGACAAAACGAGGGGCATTTTTTCTTTTTCCTTTTTTTTTTTTCCTAATTTTTTTTTGTTTGTATTTTTTTTTGTTTTGTTTTTTGTTAAAATCTTCTTTACTTAAAGCTGAGAGAGAAAAAAGCCAACTCAGGAGCCCTTTTCAAGGATGGCTCATTGTCTCTAGACTGAATAAATCACACTAGTTTTGAGAGAACCTTTTTTTTCTGTTTAATGACTTATAAAAGCCACGGGCTGGCCGTGGCTGGGCTCAGAGGCGGGTCTGGGCCTCGGGGACGTAGATCTCGATGCTGTCGGCGCTCTCGGTGGCCGAATTCTGCCGCACGGACGCTGCGCGCTTGGCCGCCATCAGCCGCTTCCGCGCCTCCTGCCGCTGCTTGTCCGAGTCAGAGCCTTTGTCCCGGCTCAGCTGCGATTTGGACTTGGCTGGCTTCTTTGGCACTGGAGGGGGCGGTTTCTTCTCTTCCTTTAGGGAGACAATAAGGAAAAATCCAGACCTGATATACATGTGTGCAGCGGTACTGGGATCATGTGGGGGAGAGCAGCTCTGGAGCAAGGCATCCTTCAAAATTGGCTGCCCCAGTTTCTACAGATGAGCCATTTTGCATTTTATTGAATCACAGAATGTCCTGAGCTGGAAGGGACCTGGTTTGGGTTGGAAGTTCGTCCACTTCCACTCCYTGCAATGGGGACACCTTCCACTAGACCCTGCCCGACCCAGCCTTGGAGACTTCCAGGGATGTGGGGTCCACAAGCCAGAGGTTGATGATCCACAACCAGAATAATCCAGTCCCATCCCTGTCCCTACACAGACACCCCAACAATCCCASCCGTGCATCCCTGGCAGYATTGTCCAAATGCCCCTGGAGCTCTGGCAGCCTCAGGGCTGGGAACATTCCCTGGGGAGCCTGGGCAGTGCCCAGGACCCTCGGGGAAAAGAACTTTTCCCTGAGATCCAAGCTGACCATCCCCTGGCACAGCTCCATGCAGTTTCCATGGACCARGACCCTTCTGGAGTGGCCTGGATTTCACAGACTCTCTGGCCCAGGTATAGCCCAGAGCACAGCATGGGCAGCACAAAGACACAGTTTGATGTGGAGCTCCAGCATTTTAATAAGCCGCCCGCGCCCCCCCCATCGAGCCACAGTCCTCCCTGCAAAGCCAGGACAACATTCTTCTGCATTTTCTAAAGGTTCCAGTTGTTTTTTACATTACTTAGGCACCAGGGATAGTTAAACCCATCCACACAGTGTTGGAAACACTTAAGACCCCTGTACCACTGCTCACCACTCTGTACTCTCAGCATCCAACACCTTTTCCCCTTGTACCAAACTGTTCCCACTGTGACTCAAGAGGGATRGCCCCTGTGCCTTGCAAAACTGTGAGATTACATGAGTGCAGGATGGTAAAAGCCCTTGAGAGCATCTGTTTGCAGACAAAACCAGACCTCAGATAGCCCAAATGTGTGCAAGGTATTCTGGCCACTCCCCAGTGCCCCTCACTCACCTTTCTCTCCGGTGTCTCTGCCAATTGCCAGCTATTAGCTTTGAGGTGATACAGCTCGTCAAACTTCATGCTGATGTCTTCGATGGACAGCTGGAGGAGATCCCAAAATCCAGCCAAGTCCTGGGCTGTGGGTCTGGGATTGGCGTTAGGGTTCTAGAGAGGGAAGCATCAAAAGCACCCTTTGAGAAAGAGCACACCCAGCAGAGCAGAGTGCACAGCATGTTCACCCCCTCAATGTTTGCCTGCAACCAAACCCAGCGGGAACCCACAGGAGACACCAGCCCTAAACATGGACACACAATGCCATTATTTACAGCCCAAATAATCTCTGCCAAGCTCAGGAAGCAGGTACTGACCGCACTTGTCCCACAGCAGAGTAATCCTGAACCAGACACTCTGTGCTGGCACTAACCCACAGCAGGACCCCACACTAAGTGCCAAGCATGGGACTCAGAGCCACAACACTGGATTCTTATCCAGAGATCCTGATTTCAGGGTGGGAAATAATGGAAATGGACACACGGCTCTGATGCCTGGATGTGCAGCACTCCAAAGAGCCAAACTGAGCTTTCATGAACAAAACGATTTTGCTACATTTCTCCCCAAAACAACCTGAAAGCATCAGTACTTCTCAGGCTGAGTTGAAAAATTTTACATAGCTTAAGTTTCTTCCAAGAATAGGATTTTTCCAGTTCCCAGGCAGCTTGAATCACCACCACAGGCCCTGGAAAGCATGGGATCAGATCCGAGAAGCTCACACAAAGCTCTGCTGATGCTGCTGTTTAGCTGGGGTCAGCACTTTACCCCTTCCTTCTTCTCAAGTTTCTCCTAGATTATTTTATGTGTAAGGGGAATTCACCTCTGAGGAAGTTTGCAAAATCCATATTACCATAAAACTTGAGGGGAAAACCAAAATAGAGATTTCATCAATTSCCATTAGCCCATATCACCTCCCAGCAAGGGCAAACCCCTGCATTCCCCTTTAGAGATCAATTCCCAATGCTCAGTGATGCAGGGACAGTGCCACCAGCCACACACGCAAAGGGAGCATGTGTGGTCAAGAGCAGGCTTTTCAAACATCCCCCCTATTCTGGCTGAGCCTCAGGGATTTGCCTCAAAAAGCCCTTCAGAAGTTGGAGACACCTCTGTGCTGTCCCAGCCCTCCTGCAGCCAGGCACTGTAGGCTGTGGCTGCACTGGCTTGGTTTTCAGACCTAATAATGTCCCTGTAGTGCTGTTAAAAGAGAGGCATYCTCTCAGAAACAAGGGAAAACAGGTCCAGACTTACCAAGTTTTGTTCACAGAGGCCATGGAATTGCTGGAACTTCTGTGACATTAGTAACTGTGCACTGCCCACTGCACTCAGGACTTTTCCTAAGACTGTGGGGGAGGAAGAAGRAAAAACAAGACGACCCGAGTTGAACAGACTATTAATTGTAGCAATGACCTCCAGTGTTACACTCGAGACATCAGAAAAGGAGTTTCAGAACCCCTCAAGGCACTAACTACTCCCWGGGAACAAGATGTTTTGAAACTACGTTTGTCTATAATTTCTCATTGCTCATTCTGGCAGGCCAAACACAGACCTGGCTGAAGAYATTCCAGCATCCAAGCTGGCAGAGAGCTCCTTAAACTGCCCTCAGCCCCTYGGAGAAGCCACCAGCACCCTCTGAGCGTGGTCTGTGAGCAGCTGCTTGGACATCACACCCTGCTCTCCCAGCCCTGCACGAGGGAAAGGTGACACAGGGACCGCTCTCCAGCCTCCCTGTACCAACAGGGATTAACACTGGGCCAGGCCTTTTACCACCCAGTGTTTTATCATGCTCTTATCGGGTTTTCTGAGTAGCCCCTGGGCATGGACACATTCCTGTAGTCATTAGTGGGAAMGGTCTGGGCTTTTGACTCTCAGAGGCAGGTTCAGAGCCCCACGTGCCTGCAGCTGMATCATCTGCAGGGACCATCTGAGCCCTGCCCCTGCTCTGCTGCTGCCCCGAGCCCACTCAGAGCGCTGTGCAATCATGATGGGACAAGTGTACCCCGGGCTCTCCAACCCACCAGGGCTGTGGTTACACAACCAAACACTGCTCCTGGCAGCCACAGGAGCAATGACATGCAGCTCTTGCTGTCTTGCCTTGCCACAGGTCAAGGCAGGCCAGCCCTGAGGCAGGGAGATCCCTGTCATGGCCTGCGTCCCTGGCAGCCAGGGCAGCACCTCAGGGAATCGGATTAGGGATTAGCTCCTGGAGCCCCAGCAGTGACAGTGAGCTAAAACTGAGCCTCACCTTTGTTTCACCCTTCTCAGGTACTAAAAACATCAAAACCAGGCTCCACACAAAGATCCTGCCCTCTGCAGCCCCATCACCTTCTCAGTCACTCTGTATCTACCAGGGGCATGGTTCCCACTGYAAAAAGCCCAGGTTTTGCCAAGGCATTTAAAAATAAAGGAATAAAGCCCAACTAGGCCAGAACCCAAAAAAATCAGTGGGCCTTATGTTCCCTGTTCCATGCTTTTAGTGCATCCAGAATAAGGTCAGTGAGGCTTTCCCATGTGAAGAAATCTCTTTGCTACAAAGACAAGTTCGTCAACTGAACTGATCAAAAAGCTTGGAAGTCATGTTCCTTCTGCCCCACTGCCAGCAAAGCTTTCCCTTGCCTRTGTGAGAGTAATGGGTGAGGCAGGGAGAGATCCCACAGCCTCCCTGAAAGCTTTTTCCATTTAACCTTTTTTTAACATTAAACCCATTTAAGCTTTTAGCAGTTTTGAGTGGTCAGAAACTGCACCATCCCCTGCATGTCTTTTATGCTGCATCACAGCATTAGTTTTTACTCCATTTGCTACAGGAAGTTACCTTATCCTTTCCAAGCAAAAAAGCATTCCTTGTTCCATCCTCCTCTCCATGCTCTGCCTCTGCGGGCTGTCAGCAGTCTCACAGARCCCCAGAATGGTTTGGGAGGGAAGGGACCTTAAAGCTCATCTCATTCCACAGGCAGGGACACCTTCCACTATCCCAGGCTGCTCCAGGCCCTGTTTAGCCTGGCCTCAAGACACTTGCAGGGATGTGGCAGCCACACTTGAACCAACCCAATACTCAGCTCCAACCCCTCGAGGAAGGTGCTGCCAGGGTGCTGCCCACACCCACCTTCCTCCGAGAGATTGTTCTCTTTGGTCTCCTGGTCCATCTGGCGGCACCAGCCCTCCAGGCGCTCGGTCTCGGCCTGCAGCAGCTTCAGGAACCAGAAGCCGTCCCGCCGGCAGGGCCCCGGCTGCGCCRGCTCGGACGGCGACGTGGAGGAGCTCTCGAGCCAGGGGTCAGGAGGAGGGAGAGAAGAAGGCTCCAGGGCAGGGTCATTGTTTTCTCCATAGGAGAGGTTTCTCTTAATCTGCGAAGGCTTGGCTGGTTGCCTGGTGGAGGCATCAACACCAACGGAATTGTTGTGCTGGGGGCACTCAGCGAGGCTTCTCTCAGATGATTTACAGGCGGAATTGTTGGGCTCCTGTGTGTCAGAGTCTGTGTCCTGTTTGGTGGACATGCTGCGAGAGTGGCTGTTTCTGCAGGGATCAAAAGCCACGGTTCAATAGCAGAGCTCAGCCCAGCCGGCCTCCCACACTGACAGCAAAATATATTTGGGTTATGGCCACGGCAGAGCCTCTCCCTGCCCCTCCTCAMACACAGACACACCACACACTCAGACACACAGAATTATAAGGTTGTCTGCTTACTGCAATTGGCCGTTCAGATGAGAGGGCTGACGCTTTCCTAAAATTACAGCTTGGATTTTTTAATTTTTTATTTAATTTCAAGCTCCCATTGATTTGGCTGTTAGAGAACAAGTGCTTTTTGCAGCAGGTGTGTGCTGTGGAGGAAGAGCTCTCCGTGGGCCCCATTCAACACCACTCACTGGCACAAAGCAGGGAAGAAGGTCTAAGCACAAGTGGGGGAGGCACAATTTAAAATAAAAGCAAACTGTGCAAACTTGTGTCTCACTTACCGCCACTCGTCCTCTACCTGTACCCCGATGGACTGGAATTTGGTGGCTGGTGGAGGAGGCTCCTCTTTTGCCACTGGCTGAAGGCAGTCAACCTTATTGAACAAGAAAAAATACAGACAAAAACAGACACGAGAACTTGCGGCTGGAACCCACGTTAGTAGAGCACACACATAGAGCATGGCGACACCATACAGGAAGGCCGCCTAAGGACACGCATGAGACTTTTGCTCAGCTCTGCTCCCACCTTGGCACCAGGGTTGTGTCCTGCCAGGCTGCTGCCACCACCTGTGCCAGGAGCTCTGGGCTCTGCATGGCTGGGGCTGTGTCCCTGAGCCTGTGGTGTCCCATACCGGAAAGGGCYATGGCATTCAAGGGAGGACAGTGAGCTGATCAAGACTGACAGCAAAGCCTCTCTCCCAGGGATTGACACCCTCCATGGCTCTAGATAAGAGGGTTGCAARGTTTTAGGAAAGAAATCCAGGTGGCTTGGGAAGCAGCTCAGAAAAGGAAGAGGAGAGGAAGGCAGYTGGCCTCTCCAGTGCATTCTCTCCCCTCACTGTCCTTTCAGGTGTTTGGCCACACCAGCCCTGCAGGGAGGCCTTCGCTGYCACCTGTATTGAAGTGGCTTTGCTGTAAAGCTGATGGGGAATTCCACCAGCATACACAGAGCAGCCCAAAGCTCAGATCCTGCACTTGGAGCTGCCCAAGTTCCCCTCTGCAGGTAACCAGCACCTGGGACAGAACCAGAGCTCACAGCCACCTCTAACTGAAAAAAACTGTCCCAGAATGGGGCACAGCCCCAGAAAAGGGCACAGCCCCGGAGCTGGGCACAGACCCAAAGGAGAGCACAGCCCCAGAGCTGGGCCCAGTCCCAGAGCTGGGCATAGTCTCAGAGGAGGGAACAAGCCCCAGAAAAGGGCACAGCCCCAGAGCTGGGCACAGCCCCGGAGTGGGGCACAGCACCGGAGGAGGTAGTTTTGCTGACTAAAGCATGGTTTTACACTACTCACTGGGTTCTCATTTGACTATGTAATCAACAGCTCATTTCCATGGATTCCCACAGAGTTGAATGCTTCCAGCAAGGGAAGCACCAGCCTGCTGGGAATGCTGGACAGGCAGCAAGGAATTGCTCCCTCCTGCCTGCAGACCTGGGACCATTTGGCACTACAGCAGCCCATCCCACATGGATGTCAAGCAGAAAGGCCCACCTCTCAGGAGAGAACTGTCCCTAGAACCATGGTAGACAAGGAGCAGACTGATGGGAAGCAATACAGAGCACAGAGCACAGGCAGACCAGCAGTAAAAGGCCTCTTCAGAGGGACTCACCCAGTTAGCATGGTCCCTCTGGTCTAGGAAACATTTTGCATTTGTACTATAAGAACTTATTCCTTCCTGGTCTGTTAAGGGAAGGTGCTGCTCTCACCCTGGGAACACAGTTATTCTGACAAGGCAGGGAGTCTCTCTTGCTATTCTAAGTAGTGCTCAGATGCACACCTGGTCACAGAAAAGGCACACGCTAAATGGATGGGATAAGGACATTCCTTGAGACAAAAGAAAACAAACTATTCCATACTTGTATTCCTATAGACGACAGCTTTCTTTTGGGGATATTCTCCACTTTAGGCTCTTCGTTTGTCAGAGTCCCTTTGTCACTTTTCAAAGTTGCATTTTTCTGAGGTAACTCTGGAGTGTCTCTGGCCGGAGTCACGACGCTGCCCCTGGTCACACTGGGTGTCCTGGTGCTGTCCAAGCTGTCTGAGGAATTGCTGAGCCCCGACTGGCTGGTGACCTCGCTCTTGTGGTCCTGGCTGTCCAGGTAGGTGTCCTGCGCTGACTCAGTGCTGCTCTGCACAGTGACAGAGATGAACGGCTTGGACGTGGTTCGAGGTGGGACAGGAGGTGGAGTCTTTTTATATGCCACTAGGCATGATGAACCTGCAGGGATGGAGGGGGGAGAAGGGAGAACGCAGGAGACAGGTTGGAGGGAAAGAGATACAGTGAGAGAAAAAGCAGGTCAGTCACAACATCCAAGAGGAGCCTCCAAGCAGCAGCTGGAGGCAGAGGTGCAGAACCAGCCCCCAGGCAGCAGCTCACACCGGGAACCCACACCAAAGCATAGGGGAAGCGAAGGCAGAGCCAGAGCTAGCTTGCAGAAGAAGTCAAAAGGAATACCATAATGCGTGGAAATCTGGAAACAGAGAAGAGAGATAGAAAAGCCTCCCAAGAATGCTACAGGGTTTGGCAGGTGTAAGCCTCCGTATCGGGGAAATAGTCTTTAGCTAAACCCTATGTTTTAGTGTCCTAGTACAGCCAAGTGTCTCAGCTCTTTGTCCCATCAGTTGACAATTTTCAGTGTCTGGATCAGGGTGATGGTTTTTCCTAAAAAAATGGAAAGAAGCCATAAAATTTGTTAGATGTTGATGGCAGGAACACATGTTTGAAGCCCCTGACAAGCTCAGCTACTCCATGGCAGGGGAAAAGACATTGTCTGGAAGCAACAGGCGAGGCTGCTGCTCCATGGCCCCAGATCCAAGTGGCAGCAAGGCTGGAGATGCATGCCCAGCAGACACAGAGCACACATACCCCACRTGTATGGACAGATGGGTGGCTGGCCACACCAACCAGGACAGCAGCCCCACCCCGCTCCTGTCTTTGGCTGGGCAGGATGGAAGTCCACCAGTGCAAATACACATAAAATCCACGTGGATCCTGCAGCAGCTGTGTTTAGGCCCCCAGTCTGCCCATGATATACAATCCTGAGGCCACAGTCYCACGAAGCTGCTGCCCAGCCAGGACAGGCTGCCCTGAGCAGGGCACGACCACACACATTGACCAGCCACCTTCCTACACACAACTGACCCCCTTTATCCCTGCCATTCCTATACCCTTGGTCCTCCCCAAGTCACCAGACTCCCCTTCCCATCCCACCTTTGGTTACTCCCATTAAGTCCTGTGCAACTGCTTTCCCCCTGCACTCCACAAYGGGGAAGGAATGTTTCAGGTGACCAGGCAGGTGACTGTGCCCACACTGGAGACTGAGCACACTTGGGGGCATCCAGGAAGGGGATCTCAGCTGCCTCACCATTTCCAATGGGGCCAGAGCCAGTCCTGAGCATCCCACACTCCCTGTGGGGCAATCACAGCGCTGCCCCATGAGACTGACTGACAGCATGCCAACATGCCTGCAATTACACATCCCACTGATTACCATACTAACAGCTAAAGCTTCACTTCAAAGGAAGAACTAAAACAGATTGCAGAGATCTATGCTTGCAGCAGCTTTTCTGTTCCCAGAGATGCTGAGCAGCACCCTTAAGGTGCTGCCTGCACAGCAGAAGCAAGAGGCCTGTGCAGGGCTGATAGCCCGGATGCCTCCAGCCTGGACCTGAACAGGAGCTCAGAAAGCACAAATGGATCCCAGTTCCCTCAGGCCACAGCACCAAGTCCAGCACAATCCGAGCAGTGTTCTGATGGCAGCAGAGCAAGATCCACCCTACCACCCATCCTCCTCTGACTCACACAGGTGAGGGTGCCCACAGCCCCCCTGCCACGATGGCCTCACCAAGCACCATCTCCAGCAGTCATTCCTAGGCCCTGATTCTCCCATCCCATCCCATCCCATCCCATCCCATCCCATCCCATCCCATCCCATCCCATCCCATCCCATCCCATCCCATTCCAGTGGGGCACTGTAGGAGCAGCCTGACCAGAGCCATGGCAGAGACATCCCTGGATCAGCTGTTCCTACACCCCAACACAATAGGCTTCTCATGTTACTGCACCAGGGCTACATCAGCCACTGGCCAAAGCAAGTTAGAGCCACACAAGCTGGCAGTGGTGTCCCTTCAGTTAAACACCTCCACATGGCTCCTGTCCTCCCCCAGGAACAGTGCCCAGGGCGCCCTGCCACCCACAGCTCCTGTCACATCCTGCTTGCAGCCAGACCGGCCACAGCACTTGGTGGCTTGGCTGCCATGGCCACCATAAGCTCAGCCCAGCTCCCCCAGTTGCTGTGGACACCAGCAGGGCTGGGACTGGGAAAAGGAAATCGATGGCTCTTTGACATTGAACAGCCTGTCCAGGCAAAACAAGGGGAGGGCAAAGCAGCACAGAGTTTCTGGGGGAGATCAGTGGTGTTCAGGGTCAATAAGCCAGGCCCAAAGTCATTCTCCCCTACCAACAGACAGCATGACCTGTCCAGCCTGCTGTTAAAAGGGCAAACCACAGTGACCCCTTGCCTTGCTCCTGGGATCCCTTGGTACCACCCAGCTCAGCTGAAGGGCAGCACAGGCTTTGCTGGAAGGGAAACATCCAGGACCAACAAAACACAGCCCTGCTCATGTCCCTGTGCTCAAAGGGTTCACTCTGTGAGCTACAAAAGTAAGACAAAGGCTCTAGAAAACCTTGCAAATGACAAACACAAAAGGATCAGAAGCTTTGAAGAAYTGGGGATGCACTAATTAGTGTAATTGCTAATTACCCTCATTGAAGCCCTCCTCAACTTTAAGCCAGGACTTGGGACTGCCCAACRAAGTCAGAAACCACACCTTCCCTAGGAGGGGTTTCAAAAGCCAAAGTCAGAGCAAGCCCACACAGAACAGTCTGTCCTTGGCACTCAACTCAACTCTAATCTAAGGTTCATGCTTCCTGCATCTGTGGGAAGAGACAAATCCTGGGGAAGACAAGAACATCCTAATGTTTCCATAGGAGCTGCAGGCAGCATACCCTCCCAGCTTTGAGGCCAATTCCACCAGTCAGGAGCACTCAGTTGCTGATTTATCCCTCCAAAGTGCTACAGCTTAGCAGGACCTGCATCTGCTATGGGCTTGCTGAGGTCACAGCCTACTTTATTTTGAATTGTGCTGCAGTGGGAAACTACAATTCCTGTGGGCACTGGAGCAGGAGCTTAGAGCAGGACAATCAGCTGTTTGCTTGGGAACTTCATCCCTGTTCCAAAAAGGTGCAGAACAACAAGAGAACATGAAAACTGTGCTTAAGCTTCCAGCTTTGCAGCACTAGGCTCCTCCTGCTCACAGGATCTTCTAAGGCTTACTTCAGCCAGCAGCTGGAATTCACAGTGTGCCACAGGTGGTTGATTTTGGGGAGGAGGATGTTTGTTTATAGTCTTCCTTCTGTAATCATTCATAGAGAGCAGCAAGTTTCCAAATTAGCACCTGTCCTGGTTTTACTCAGTCTGGTTTTTGGTGGTGGAGAGATGGGACCAAGAAACCACAAAGATGGCTCCTGTGAGAAAGTTCTAGAAGCTTTCTCCTTCTTCTCTAGCAAAAGGAGCCCTACCCCCTGTGTTTTAGAGCCAATCCATTGTGGCTCTGAGGTTGATGGACAGGCTGCTGGTCAGGCCTGGGCCAATTGCACATGCTAGTTACACCTCTGTGATAACGTATGATCTTGTACTTGAGAAGAATTCAAAACAAGATAGAGTGTGGAYGCCATTAGTCTTAGGTTGTTAGTATCATCTCCTGCACTGGGGGAGGACAGAGGAGGAGGGTGAGGAGATGTGAGAAAAAATGGAGACACAAGGTCAGAGAGAGTCAAAGAAGAAGAMAAGTGCTGTTGCTGTGGTGCTCGAACATGAAGAAAACAAGCTGTTCTYGAAAGGACTATTTCWTCAATGGGAGACCTGTGTAGAAAAGAGAGGCCCTGCATYCGACATAAAAAAACCTGGCCTYGGAGGACTGGACTGATCATAAGCCAAAAAAGGGGGCAGAARTGGCCRCCCTAAGTCTRAAGTGAGTAGATGCTTAGAAGAAACTGYGTTCTGCCAGGAGATTTGACAGAGTGACCTTGCTCCCAGAATGAAGCAGCCAGYCTTGGAGGACTGTTTCCCTTTCTCCCACGAGGTAAAGAAAAACAATCCCATGCCACCASCAGTTATACACTGACTGTTCTTGGGCAAAGARCCTCCACAGCTTGGAGCTGTAAGGACTCTTCTATGATGCTGRACAACAACTGTAATAAGTAGTCTGATCTATGTTAAAACTTTTATCCCTGCCCCCTTGCACACAGGAAGGCATGGAGGGGTGGGGAGGGACGACTTGGGAGAGACGGGTTCGCAGAGAGAATAACAGGTGTCTTAAAATGTCCATTTTTACTTCTTCTCCTTGTAAATTTTTCCCTATCTTTGTTCCCCTCCCTGGTGCAGTAGTATTCTTAGTAGTCCTTAGTAATGAATCTATTTACAACTTAAGTTTTTTTGATCCTGTCTGACCATTTCTGGAGCRTATATGTATCTTTCTCTCAATTATGCTATCTTATCTAAAAGCCATAAATTTTAGTGTTAATGATGCTTTTCCTCTCCCCTCTGCCTTTTTGGGGTGGGGGGARGAGGAATGTCATGGGTGCTTTGGCTTTCTGCCAGGGGCTAAGCCACAACATTTTTGGTGCATRGGAAAACGGGTTTAAACCCACAACAGCACCTTGCATCTGCTCTCAGGGGCTTGGGCAATCCCATGGATGCAGCCCTGGACAGAGGAGCTGTTTGCAGAGCCTTACACGGGAGAATTCTCTGGACCCTCAAAATCCAGCTGGGCATGGTGGGATCCTCTTCCTCTCCTTCCAGAGGTGTTTGCTTCTTGGAAGACTAAAAGTAGAGTCATAGGAGAATATTAAACCTAGCCCCTGTTGCCACCCTACCAGGCTGGCTCCTGCTCAGTACTTGGTGGCACCATAGGATCACAGCTAAAGTATTTGGGGGGGCATTTAAGCACCGCAATTGCCCTCAAGTATGTCTGGCCTGAGGTGCCAGTGTTCTGCTACTGCTGATTCAATACAGCCTGGTGACATTTCCAGTCATTCCAGGAACTTCAAGGACCTACTCAAACCATCCTTACTTTTGTTAAATCACCTCAACAGCCCCCAGCCATGGCCAGCTGTGGAGGYAAGTGCCCCCACCCTCAAATATCAGCAGGGCTGGCTTCTATCCCGTCCTGGCCCCTGCATCTCCCTTCCCCCATGGGACTGGCCAGAGGAACGACCTAATTTCCTCACACATAAAGCAGAATGTTCTGAAATAATCTTCTCTGTAAGACAAGCTCATTTGCCTTTTAAATAAAACAACCATAGAATCATCTTGCAGCAAATGTCATCAGCGGCATTATCCCCTGGGAGATTCCAGCTGCAGGGCTTTGGGCTGGCCTGTGCCACAGGGTCTCCCAGCTGCAAGGAGCTGCTTTGGGAGGCAGCTTCCAACAGCAAAGGGAACTGGAACAGCTGCATTCCAGGCGACCTGACCTCTGATTTTCATCAGCTTGAGGAACACTTCAAGGTTGGAGCTGTAATGAACTGCAGRATGTTTTATTTGTAGAGAGTCCAAGTGAAAATGAGTGCTGGTGACAATTCCTACCAAAGGCAATATGGACACTTACTGATTTCAAGGTTCACAACAATCACTTCAGACCTGATTCTTCCCCTAAACCAAAATATTTTTACAGCCATGGCCACAGCACACAGGCCTCCTTGACCCTGTATGTGGCTTGTAGAGAATCTATTTTGAGTATTCTGCACACTGAAGGTCAACATACCTGCAGCAGTTAGAGGAACTGCTGAGAAACCTACCCAAATTTTGTGAGTCAACAGGAAAATTAGAGAAGTCAGAAATCACAGAGGCTTGGGTTAAAGGGACCTTAAAGCTCCTCTTTTCCCACCCCCTGCCATGGGTASGGACACCTTCCACTGTCCCAGGATGCTCCAAGCCCCAATTTCTAACCTGGCCTTGGACACTGCCAGGGATCCAGGGSCAGCCRCACCTTCTCTGGGCACCCTGTGCCAGGGCCTCAGCACCCTCAGAGGGATAACTTTCTTCCTAATATCTAATCTAAATCTCTCCTCTTTAAAACAATTTCTGCTTGTCCTATCACTATCTGCCCATGTGAAAAGTCATGTGGTTCCCATATATTTCCAAATGCCTGTGAAGATGACACCTCTTGTTCTGACAAAATGACTGTCTTTAAAGTGCTGGAGAGAACCGAAAAGAAGCTTTACAGTAGTTAAACAAAACATCTCCTGGAAAGCAAARTCAAGTGACTGCATTTACTCAGAGAGGCAGTTCATGGAAATGCTATAAATACCTCCTCAGTGCTTTCCCTTTGTAAATCTCACTAGCAGTGATCTTTGAAAAAATAAAAATCTCACCTTGATACTACACAGAGGTGAGACACTTGATGGTGGCCACGAGTGGGCTGTGGGAGCCAGGGAAGAGCTGCAGGCTCTCCTGCCAGTCCTCACTGCAGGGTGATCCCAAAAGCAGCAGCATTGCCACAGCACAGTCTCAAAGCATGGAACCCTGCAGAATGAGCTGCCCAGCTCACTGAGTGAGAGYCCTTTAACTCTCAGTTAATCCAGAGGAACACCATTAACACCTCACCAGCTGTTTGTGCTTGTCACAGAGCCCATACACTGCTTATGAGTCACGAGTCAGGGCACAACCCAGGAGCTCTTCCCAGGCAGCAGCACCAGGAAGAGCCCTCTCACCTGGCACTGCAGCCCTGCACAAACCTGGCCCACACACCCAAATCACCTCCAGTACTCCTGAAGGAGGTCAGTGGAAAACATTCCCCTTGTTATTGCCCTCAGGTAGAGCAGCAGTGCTTGGGCATGGCTGGAGTGGCAGCTGGGACAAGGGGACCGCTGCAGGCCTGTCACTTCTCCCTCAGGGCCATGGGACACCCTCTCACTTCTCCCTCAGGGCCATGGGACACCCTCGTCCCAGCCTGGGGCTGCAGGCAGGGGCAGGAACACCCCAGCAGGGTCAGGGAGCACAGCAAAGGGCAGGTGGACTGCAGGCAGGGACCAAGGAGAGGCGAGGGGCAGCACACTGGGGTCACACCCTGACACTGCAAGGCACGAGTGTCACTCCCACCACTGCAGCTGCTCCCACCAGCAGCTATGGAAGATGAGCAGCCCTCACTCAGAACTGCACCCCAGTTTCTGGCCCAAAGAGCCCTGGGAAGTGGCTRTTTCCCCTTGAACAGCACTTATGAGATAAGCAGAGAGAGGGGAGATGCCCCTGCTGGCTCCCACTGCTCCCACACAGCCTCCTGAGAGCAGGCCCTCTCCAGCCCCACACGGGCATGACCCTGYGCCAGCTCCCCCTGGCACAGCCCATACCCCAAGTGCAGACTGCATTTCAGCAACTTTGTTACACAAAGAAAGAGCTCCTCAGCTTTGAGCAAACACCTTCTCAAAGCCCTTCTGAACAGCCAGAGGCTSTCATAGCATCGAACACACCTTTGCTGGCCTGCTGGGAAACCCTTCCAAGTGCTGGTGCAGGGAACACACAGCTGTTTGAGATTTGTTACTCCTTGTCCCTGCTTAGGTCCAGCATATCGTGGCCACAGCACTGCTGCACATCCCAAAGGCTCTGCTGGCAGGACAGTACTGTAATCACCCATGTATCCATCTGGTACTTGGTGTCAGAAGAAAGGGACTGCCCTGCACTTACCTGACCAAAGCCAAGTATAGCAAGTACCTGCAGATCACTGAAATTAAAGAACTGGACATATCTGCAGAAAAAGGATCTCCAACACAATGGAGCAACTCTCAGATGTTGYAGTCAGATGCAAATACAGAAGCAAAGGGCTCTCTGTCTGAACATCAGCTGTGTGTTTGTAGACTAACAGTAGAGCTCTCATGCAGAAATACACCACAAAAYGCTCTGCACAACCATTTGTGCTCTCTGGCCACCCGTGACTAAGATGCCCTTAGGGAGAGCTGCAGCCCTGGTCACTTCAAGGCACTACACAGGGTGGGTGACCAGGGATGCCTGGGGCAGGCACAGGGGCACTCAGGGCTGCACGAGCCCCAGCAGCCAGTTCTGATCACAGACCCACTCCCTGTGGTTTGGAGGGGGCRCAGGAACATTTAATCAGAGAAAGAACGGCTGAGGGCTGTGAATTCTGTACATGAGGGACTTTGGATTTTACAGTGTACCAGAAATTTAAGCGTCATGGACAYGGCTCCAATTTGGAACTCTTGAGCAGAGAAATGATGATAAGCATTAATACACTGAGAGCTAATACAGTGGGAAGTCAAGGCAAGTTTTTTGTTTTTAAAAAAAGCCACTTGTAGGAGGTCATATATTTAGGAGGCATGAAGCAGCAGAAGACAWCCCCCAAGAATGCTGGGGGTTAAAAACAGGGAACCTCAGATTACTAGCTCCTGACAGATCTGGCCATCCCTCCTTTCAGCACAGCCTGCTGCAGAGTCAGCAGGGACACAGCAGACGCTGCAATGCCAGCCACAGGCACTCCCAAAGCCAGCTGCAGCAGCTGASACTGGGGCTGCTGTGTGTGCTAGAGGAGACACTGGGACTTCTCCCCACCCTCCCCAAAGCGATTGTCAGGGGTTTTAAAGTGAATTGAAGCCATGATGAGCAGCTCCACCCTGCTCCAGCTCACATCCAGCAAGTGTCTGTCTGTCCTGGGGACTCAGACAGGTCTCCAACCCAGCCAGCACAGGTCAGAGGCAGAAAGGGCTATTCCCTGCCTCTCCCTGCCCCAGGGRTTAATTAATTTACAGCCACCCAAACACAACCATTCTGCCTTAAGAAGTCACTGACTGGGAAAAGCCATGAGCAGTCCCAGGAGGAGCAGAATGGCCTCTCTGATGGGTGGGGGTGTCTAATCCCCCGGGATGGAGTCCCTTGCCAGCTCACTGCCCACTTAGGGCTGGCACACAGCTTTTCCCACACATGGCTGAAGGGGCAGGATGGTMCCTCCGTTCAGAGCTCTTGTGCCCTGTGCTGGGACTCAGGATGTGCCTATCCCCTCAAAAACCCTCACTCACTAGGGAGGGCTGATGTTTTGGGAGCTTAATGCACCACAGAGGTGATGTAGCCGAGTTAAAAAGAGCCCAAGCCTGCAGAGCCCTGGGATYTCTAATCAAGGGTCACACTCCTGGTGTCCACCCAGCCCAGGCCTGCACCAGGAATGCAGCAGCAGAGTCCCCAGCAGCACCCGGACTGCCCTGTGAGGTGGGCATGACAGAGGCACCAGGGATTGTTCYGGGTGCCAGACCCTGCCTGGCCCCTCCAGCACAGCCAGCGCTGCCAGGAGCAGCGGAGAGCCCAGCCAGGCAGGCCTGGAACTCCATCTCCATGGCCATGCACAGCCCTTCCCCAGCCAGACCCCTGGACGCGGGCATCCTGCAGCACCGGATGGTGAGCAGAGGCCATGGGAGAAGGGCCAGTGGAATTCCAATCCCATGGCAGGTTTTATAAGAGTGCAGAGCTTTGGGTAACAGGAACCCAGCTGGGCTTTAAGGCAACACCATTTCTCCCTGCTGGCCCTTGTGCAGGGGATGAAGAAATGGGGTCTCACAGTACCAAGGAGCTACCAGGCCATGAGACCCAGGACTTGCTGCAGCACACAGCAGCCTGTTTGCTACAGAAACCCCCTCCTCATTTGGGGATCCCCTCACTCACAGCTCCCGGGGGGCTCTGAGCCCAGCCCGAGGGGCAGGAAGCAGGTCCCTGGCTGCAGCGAAGTGGTGATGCCAGGCTGGAGGGGCTGAAACCTTTCTGTGCACATGGGAACAGGGAACACGGGGAACCCATACTGCTGTTTTTCCTGCCTCTGGTGAAGGCARGGAAGCCCTGCAGATACCCTGCCTACACATCTGGGCCACACAGCAGCCCGTGTTCTCCAGAGGGCCATCAGGAAGGGGCTCAGCACCRAGCCATCCATGCCACAGAGGATTTCCAGAGGCCAGGCACTTCCATAAGACTCTGGCACTGGAACACATCACACAGCCTTTCCTGCAGCCAGCGCCAGGTAACAGAAAGTGAGACTGGGCAGACTGGAGCACACAGCACCCAACAGAGCCTGCCCAGCACCCCACCACTCCCAGGGTTCCAGGAGATACCAGGACCCCTTGAGAACWACATGGACCACAGCTCAGTGACCACGTATCAGCCAAAAGCTCCCCAGACAAGGAGATAAGCTGTGCTCAAAGGGCCTGCCACAACCCTTTCTACTTACGCACCGAAGCATCATCCACTTCATCCTCCGGATACAGGGACCTGCACCTGCAGCACCTCACCCACGTGTGGCAAATAAACCCTAGCAGCAGCCCAAGGAAGTGCCCACTGGACTTGATCACRCACACAGGTTGTCAGTGCAGCAGCACAACCTCATAGTGCCAGGGCAGCTCTGACACTGTCAGCCAGCAGATCAGAGACAACAGGAGAACCGGAGGACAGGAGAGGGAAAATATTACTGAAGATACCGAGATAYGTGCATTCCAGGGAGTATATCTTAAGAACACACACTTATTGAAGACAGGCCCCATCCCTCCTTGCTTTCAAATACTGTAGCAGTCCCAATGCCAATTGCACTGCTCTGGGACCACAGGGTCTGTTCTGCCAACTGCACCCTGCAGCTTTGTGTTCCGGGCTGGTCTGGGCTCTGCAGCCATGAGGGTCTCTGTGAGATAGGCATGGGACATGCCTCCCCTCCCCTCCCCTCCCC
>NW_026623519.1:313387-375148 GCF_030028575.1 Malurus melanocephalus | reverse complement strand
CTCAGCAAAGCAGCAGACTGCGTGGAGCAGGGGAGGCCTTTGGAGGAGACACACAAGGAATGACGGCAAATCTTCCATGTACCCATTCCTGTAGCCACTTCTCAGTGTACTGAGGGTATTAGCATTAATCATCAAARTGTTCAGTGTAATTAGGCAGGTCTTTTTAGTTCTTCTCCAAGCTAGTAGTTTCTAGAATCTCCTGCAGAACTAAGTTCCACCAGCTAATTATGCACTGTGTGAAATATCCTTTCCCTCCACCATCACTTCACTTCAYGCACTGCCACATCACTCAGAGGATGGCATATGTGGATGCTTTTAACTCGCTTCCCTGCCACTGCAGAAGTCCAGGGAATCTCAACACACCTCCTCAAAGTCACAGCCAGTCAAAATCCATATGGCCAGAAATGGCTGGAAACCATGGCAAACTGCATCTCTTCTTGTCTATGTCAGAGCTCGGCAGCTCAAACGGGCTATTTTAGGATATGCTGACTGCTGAAGCCTCAAATCCAGTCATTCCCAAGCATTTGCTCACGTGTCACAGGAGACACATCTCAAGTTCTCCATGTACAGGCAGCGAGCTGCATCTTGAGCACAAAATAAGTGAAATAACCCAAGTCTTGCCCCCTCAGAACAGTGTGTGTGTCAGTTCAGCATGGCACAAACAGCACTGTGACTCTGTAGGACTCCACATGCCTTCCTTTCTGCCTAGCGACCTTCCCCCAGCCCACCAGGAACCACTTCGTCCAGGACTTTTTGACAGCTGTGGGAGCAGGAGTTGCTCCCCTCCAGCAGAATCACACCTAAAGCTTTAGGGCAACCAAGCCCTCAGTGTGGTCCACAGAAGGTTTTGCAAACACTGCSCAGTTGCTGAGGCATTATCAGCACATTCCCACCGATGGACAGTCTTGGAAGTGGGGTGGAGGGGTTACCATCATTTTAAGTGTGCCATTAAACACTGTTCACAGAAGAGCTGGCCAAGAGGGTGCTGAAAACACTGCTGGCAGCCAGCAGCTTGTCAGCACTGAGTGTGATAACAGGCACAGGCCAGTGCTGATGGCAGCAACCACTGAGTTCCCCAGTACAAACGGGGCTTCCAGGGAGTTGCTCCAACCCCAAGAACAGAAGCAGCCAACAATTCTGTAGCCTACCTAAAATTTCCAGAAACTGCCACCACTCAAGGTAAGAATTTCTCTATCACTTTGTTCAGCATCAGGATTTTTATGAGTTTTCAGTTACTGTATCTCAGATTTACTTGATGCAGGAAATCTGCTACTCTCCCTTGCTCATAGGAAGATATTCTGCCTTTTTAGGCAAGGGCAAGTATTCAGTGATGCCACCAGGAGCAGCAGAGTTGGTTTTCCCAGGACATTATGAAAAACCCTCCCCACACCCAGATGATGAGGGATTCTTTGTGAGCTGAAAACAAACCCCACCCTGTAGCCATAGGGCCAGGGAAAGCATATGTGTCAGCAGCTGAGGAGACAACAGTGAACAGTCTCTGCACCAGGGAGATGAGAAGGCATCATTAGGCTGGACTCATCTCCCAGTGAAAAATTCCAGCCCTTAGTCAACACTCTTTCCATTTGGACAGTGGCTGACAAGCAGCCAGCATCCAAGATTCACATCTTCAAAGCTACAATCATCATGAGTTTTAATAGCCAGATTCAATTGAAGTTATTTCCTCCCTTAAGTATGTACAAACCAAGATGTGGCAACATTATGCTAATACTGAAGAATTAAAGTCAAAATTGCTGGGAAACTTCTGTTGGCTGAGGTACAGGACAAGCTTTGCATGTTGGAGAAAGCTACTCCATATTCTATTTCACTGTTTAACATCGCATTATCCATAAGATTAAAAAAAAATCACATGAACATACACAGAAAAGGCTGTGGCAGGCTGCTCCCTCTGCATTAGCATTAAATTTGACAGTGGTTCAGCTGTTGCAGCACAGTCTGGTCTGATCTGGAGAAGAAGGGAAGTCCTCAGACTCCAAGCAGGCAATTAAGCAAATATTCTAACCTTCTAATCCCTTTGGGTAGGATGCTAGGAAGATTTGGAAAGCTTTGCTCATTGCTTGGATTTCGGAATGCTCCCACCTGAACCCTGAACCACCCCATGGACCCTGCAGAGCACAGAGCTTTCCTCCCTGSTGACAGAGGACACAGAGGAACATGCCATCTGTCCCCAGTGCCACTCCTCACATGGTTCTCTCAGAGGCAAAGCGTCCCCAGCTCTGTTTCCCCAAGAATTTCAAATATCGCAAGCACTCCCTGAACAATGGATACCCCAAGGGAGGGGGGATCTGGAGCAAACCCGGCCCTTTCTGGAATACTTCATTTCAGGAATTGAGCAGGCATCTGACAAAAGAACCACTGTGCAGCTCCAGCTCTGCAATGAAAGAACACAGCAGAGCCCAGACATGTACCCAGAGCCTTCTCCAAATGCATCTGAGGCTCCAGTATCTGTGACCTACATAGCTTCCAGCACCATCAAGCCTTCATCTCCACCGCTGTCTGCTTTCCCTGCAGGCTCAAAAACACCACAGTTCTGGCTCACRGGCCCAAAGAGTCCCCATAAGCTTTCAAGTTCAGAGCCCAGACCACCCCTTAGCCACAACTATRGGTGGCAGGAGGTGTACATTCAGAGGTGCAGTACCTGCCATAAAAGATCTGAGACTATTGATGAAAGGGACACAGGGAGAGGCCAGTACACAGCTCTATTCACCACAGCTAGTGAGCAGATTCAGTTTTGGGCCACCGAGCTGAAGGCATCGGCTTAGTCATGCTGTTCCCATGGCATTGGGACCTATTCCCCTCTGTCCCGCTGTCTGGAATTTGAAATGTGACAATGACTCCCTGGCCTTCCAAGGAGGGTTATCAGCAAACCCCAGCCTCCAGTAAAAGCATGAAGTGTCACCRGAGCATTCCCTGCTGCTTTCAGGAACCTGCTCACTGTGGAACAGACCATTTTCCTGCCTTAGAAGCTAAGTGCCAAAAGCCTTCTTGGCTCCGTTTCCCACCTTGCTTATATTTATTCCGGTTTCCAAATGACTGATCTCCTTTCCCTCCACTCTTTTCAATTTAGCAGTTGTGTGACTTCAGCTACAAAATAAATACCATTCACACCGAATTCAGAAATCTCAGGGTGTTCTGCAGGATATTCCAAAAAGTTTACTCCCAGGACTTCACCTGAAAACAGCAAGTACCACCCAGCAGGTGAGGCAGAGGCATTTTTGGTTTTCCTCATCTGTAGCTCAGCACTGAATGGCCGAGGGTGAATGGCAGGCAGTGAATTAGAGTGGCTTAAAAAAGGTGATGAGAATGATCCAGCCAGACTCTTTTSAAAATATTCCTGCAAGAGACAGTTTACCAGAGGTGCCTTTGGAAGAAGCCACTCCTTGCTCAAGCACCGCAATGGCACCTTCCTGAAATACAGTGTTCACTTAAGTCTCCCAGAGCCTGAAGGGCTTCCAGAGCCTGCTGGAAAACACATCAGCCCAGCTATTCCATAATGCAAGGGGCTGAACATATCATGAGCAGCGCTGAAAGAAGCCTATCCACAATGCTTCCCTTCCCTGCTCATCTTCAGTTCTCCCTTCCAGCACGTTCCACAGGGTACTCGTGCCCATGGCAGGCACCATAAAGAGCACAGGGGTTTTTAGGAATGCAAACAAGCTCCAAACAAGCACCTTTGCCAGTTCTTAAGTAACCCAACCAGGAACTACAGTGGGGCCACAGTAAAMATGTGGGGTCTGCTGGACTCAATCTGACAGAAAACAGTCCAAGTGACGTTCCAGATAGGAATTTATGAGGCTTTTGCTACAGGTTTTCAGAGTTACAAGCCTGCTCAAGAACTGTGTGCCAGCCTTTGAGCACACTCAGGTTCAGCAGGCTGGTAGTGCTCTAACCATGCCCATACCCATCCCTTCCCCTTGCTCCCAGCCCAGGGCCCAGTGCTCTGGCTGCTGCTGCAGCTCCAAAGCACACAGGGCAAGCTCTTCCTGCAAGGGCAGATGGAGGGAACAAACCAAACTGCTCCTTGCWGACACCTCCTCACCCAACCAAGGCAAAATGGTTTTGGAGAGAACTAGCAAGAATTCTCAAACCTGACTACCAAGAGCTGACACAGCAAGGAAAGGACGCTGCCATCAGCTCTCTGGGAAAAAGCCCACCTCCAYGCTTCTCTGAAAATCCCAGCCGAACTGTGAAGATTGCCCAAGGCTGGAGTTATTCCTCCACTTGGCCATCTCTCCACACTTGGCCTGGGAACAATTTTAGACTTGGAATGCATTACTGCATTCAAGCAGCCACTCCTTGTGGTGCCAGTTGTCTAACCCCCAGACCAGCTGTAGGATGAAATTCCTGGGAACAGCAAAATGCTAGTCTTTGGATGCTGGGCTTTCCAGGGCAGCCACCAGCTTGACCTCTGCTGTGATCAGCTCAAAGGCATTGCTGAGAACAGCTACCGTGGCCTCCCAGGACAGACTGGCCATGTCAGCTACTTGGGGTTAGTCCAGCAAGTGCTTTCACCTGAAGTGGCCTCRTGAAACAAGAACCACCAACCAAAAATAACCCAACAGTGAGCACAGACACAGCCCCAGAGCAGCACTGAGCTTCTAAGATACAAGGATTGGATCAAGGAGCATGTCTCCCACTATCTGCTCAAGGGGTTTGTGTGCCAGAAGAAATCCTCYATCCCACTATGGCAAAATACACCAGAACCTGGTGCCACCAAGGGGAACAWGGCTGGGAAGGACAGAAGGACGCTGCTCTGCCCTCGTCACTCCAGAATGAAGCACAGAGCACATCCAGACCCTCAGCACATACAGGGGTCTCAGTGTCACCTGCATTGGGACTGTGTACTTGGGGTCACTCCTGGTGTCTGTGACACCACATTGGGAAAAAAGCCAACCCAATCCCAGCTGCTACATTTTCCTGGAAAGCACTTTCAGGAAAATGTTGGGGCTGTTTATGTAGCAGAAGCCCAGTTCCAAAGGAAGTGCTGCCCAGTCAAGTTTGTTGGATCTGGGCCACATCAGAAGCCTCAAGACAGACACAGTAGATACTGACTGAAGATGAAGGTCACTGGAACAGGGTGACTGCACCAGACGTCTCCTCCGGAGGGCTCTGGCAGCCAGGCAGGAGCAACACTGTGAACTTGCTGTCAGCAAGAGCCTGATYCAGCAGGGAGAAGTCCTGTCCAGTGCTGGAAACAGGGAAGGCTTAAATTCCCACTGCAACCCAGGTTACTGGAGACCTGGAGCTCATATTGGAGGAGTAACTGTCCTCCTCAACACACCAAAAGAAAAGACTGCTTTCAGCTCTGTCACTGTGTGAGGGCAAGAAAAAGAAATGTCCTTTGTCCCCCAACAGCCTTTCCAAGGCCAAAACCAACAACAAATGCTTTTGAAGATAAATTAATGGTAAACGGTAGCAAGCAAAGAGGTAGGACCACAGCGAATAAGTGCCTTTAATTTTCATGACTGACTTCTCTTGCTTCCAGTGGGGCAGAGCTGGTGAAGAACTGGCAGCTCCTGCCTGGACCCCAGTCCGAGGAGGCTGGTGCACCCCAGAAACACACAGGACTCATAGTGCTGCTGCCCTGTAGCCACCACCCCCACAGGGCCCCCACGCTGCTGTAGGGTGGGGTTCCACCTGCTCCAGGAGCATCCTAAACCCACTGGAGGTGCCAGCTGCTCTGGGATTAGCCTCTTGTGGCCTTCCAGGGAGGCAGAGCAGCCTGGTCAGCCCCTCCCACAGAGCCCATTCCCACATGCTATGGCTGGTGCCTCCAGCACCACCATCACACCAACAACAAATCCCATTCTCAGGGGTGCTGCTATTCTTGTCCTAGACATGCAGCAGACCCAGGATGCCTACGAGATGACAGCAGACAAACTTCATACCTACAAGCCCAAAGCTTGAGATGGGTAAGACAAATTTGCATTAAAGCAGCCGAAGGAAAAAAAAAAAACCCAACGCCCTTTTAGCAAGAGATTCAATTCTATTCTGTAGCTGTAACCATGACACACAGTCCAGCCAAGGAAACAAAACAGCAACACGTTATTTTGGATACTGCTTTGTAAACAGATGCGTGGCCAGTTATCTAATTGTGGGAACATGGATGTGAGTAGGCTTGGAGGGAGCAGCAGAGCACTCACAGGGCTATTTCACTGCAAGCTCACAGTAGTTTGCATCATCTCCATCAAGAAATTTCCATGGACTCCAATGTCAGCAGCTTTTGCTGCAACACAATCTGGGATTATCCGTGAGGTACCCCCTCCCTTGGGTACCACAGGGCTGTCCCCTCCTACTCTGACCACTAACAGACACAACCACGAAGACAGTTACAGTAGCTATTTCCTCAGCTAATTGTTAATTACATTAATTGACAASACATCTGACTCAGCTGTTCTAGAGCCCGGTGGAAGCTGGGCCTCCTTCTCAGTGTAGCAGGAATGCCTTATCTGTGGGGAGAGGGTGTGACAGCAGTGAGTCACCTCACAGACACAGCAGGCCAGCCCTGGGACAGAGCTCACGCCAGCACAGCCTCTGATTGCAGGAGGATCACAGCAGGGAGTTGGTCCTGGCAGCGCTCCGGCACCACGGAGCCCACTGGTAAAACCCAGAGCAGCGCCAGACACAGGTGCTCTGCACCAGGGAACACAGCCAGCATCTCTGGATGGGACCCATGGTCAGAGGAACCCACCCAGGACTGCTGAGATCAAAGCAAAGGCTGGAGAAGAAGCCCAGGACTAGGATGGCACAAGGCAGAATATGAAACTGTGCTCACTGTCTGTACTGCCACACCAGTGTCACAGCCACAGTCCAAGGGACAGCAGCAGAGCTCAGAGCTGGGAACAGCAGAACCAGAGCCCTTTTCCTCCCACCTTCACCCGACCCCCTTTGGTGCTGAGCAGCCACTGCCCATGCTCAGGTGCCAGGTGGGCACACAGCCCCTACCCCAGTGTGGGGAGCTAGGGGGCTCAGGTCTGAGCTCTGTTAGCATTCCACTCATGAAGGACTGAAGATCCAGRTAACTTTTGGTTTCTCTAGGTCTGGAACCCAAGCATGGTGCAATTTGCAATACAACTATTATTCTGATGAGGTACCAGCTATCCTGAGAGTCAGGATGATATCCCAAATTCAGCACAGCCTCCCAGGGTGCTGGCTGCAGGACTCGTGCTTGGCACAGCAGTGTCTCCCCCAGGACTGTTCAGTTTGAGTGTTTCAGAAGTGCTCCCTGTTCAGAATTCAGGGACAGAGTTCARTGCCATGGCAGTGCTGAAGGAAACATCATTATACAACCTCCATGGGAGTTTTTGCTGAGCTGGTAAATTTTCCACAGAGCACCAGGACACCCCAATTCTGCAGGCACAGATGTGCACACACATTTCAGGAAGTGGTCAAGAATAGACCGAGAGGCTGAGTACTCCCTTCTAAACAAAAGCCACCCTGTAATGTGTCTTAAGGACTCCAGTCTGAGCATTCTCTTTGCCCTCTTCTGTAGTGATCTTAAAGCATGAACATGATTTAGGGGGAATTTTAACAGGGTATGAAGTCTCATGATCTCTGGAAGCCTCACCTTACCAGGCTGCCTTTCCTTCCATCAGTTCCATCCCAGGATGCCTGTCCTTTGCCTACCCAGGCTGACTGCAGCAGCAGCCCTCCTCMTCATCACATGTAACACTCTGAACACAGAGGAAAGCATAAGAGCACTTCGTAAAGCTAGAGATGGGCTCCCATGAGCAAATGATCCTGCAGTCCTTCATCCTGGCTGTTATCAGAGGAATAATGCCCTCAGGAATCTAAGGAGAAAACTGSTTTATGGTTTAGCCTCTGCCAGAATGAACCACTGGGCTTTCAGCTTTGGTTATTGYACTCCAGATGTCAGGAGTTTCAAAAACACTGAAGTTATTTGAAATTTACATTTCCCACATACAGTGTATATCCTCTGTGTGTCAGAATCGGAACAGTCCTTATTTCGTCAGGTGTCTGTAAGAGCAATAAAGTACAAAGAGCAATGCCATAGAAAAATAATTGCTCCTTCAGCAGGAAAACTCTTAGTCTGGCTGTAGGAGGTGTCAGTCAGACTCTGTCCTGCCATGTCCCACTGGCATTCAGAGTGTGCAYCCCCTGGACAGAGGGATGGTGACCTGCTGGCTCCCTGAAGGTGCCAGGGAACAAGAAGACAAACTGAGCAAACCAGAAGRCACAACCTGAAACTCTGGAGGGAGACCACACTTCAAAAAGCTCCAAACCACTACTAAACGTAGCTTTCCCAACATTAAGACAACCCATCTGTCCCCTTCCCTGCCAGTAGCCCTGTGAGTGTCTCTGCGCACCCCACCAATGTGAGTAACAAGCACCTGCTACCCCTCAAGACCAGAAACACAACCACAACACCAGCACACACCATAAATCACCTGCACCCTGAGGAGCAGGTGCAGAGCTGGAATCATACCACTTGAAGAGTAATTTCCTGTATGTTTGAGAATATGGGCCCAGATTTTCATGCTTTGGTGCCTAACASGATACCAGGTAGCAGTTCAGATATATTAAGCACTCTGCTTTATCAATACTAGAAAAATCAGACTTCCCAATCAGAAACTCTGTACTAAGGAAATTCACTCACTTATCTTACCAGTGAGACTTCACACAAAGCCAGCTAAGATATTTATTCAAAAATCTCACCTGCAAGAGGAAAAAGGGGCTCAACCTTCAGTTTTTAGTTAGTGGAACATACAGAAACTGCAGAGACCAGAGTTCCATATGCACAAGTTCCACTGCAGAACATGCAGTTCCCTCCTTAGCAGCTCCCTGCTGGGCTGTTTCCTTCCTACATTTCTGACTGCTATGTGAAAACCCTAACTCTGACCTTCACCACTTTGAGATGGAGGAAAACAGCAACCAGAAGAGTTCAGAACTGCAGTCAGTGCTTCCCAGCAAGAGAACTCCACTGGCAGCCTTCCGAGCCTGTGCACTGGACCTTGACGCATTACACGAGGTCAGCTCCAAATCAAGGCGGCCATAAGCACCATGCTCCAAGAACAGAGACAGGTCTGGCAGAAATCAGCTGTGGTACTGATGGATGGGCTCGGAGAACCTCAGTACAAGAGGCCAACTGAACAGCAGCCACTGCCCCTTCAAATAAAGAAATCTGCTGGTAACCTGAAGCCAAGTGCACGGAGAGAACAGGTGGAGTATGTGAGCTTTGGTGTAAGCATGGCACAGCACAGCACAAGTATTCCCAARCCAGCTTCCTCCTGAATACATTCCCTCTCCAGGAAAACCTCCAAGGACTCAGAAAACCTGGCAATGAGCTTAATCATAGGTTATGCCTTCTGGAGGTTACTCAGAATCMCAGAAAGATTTGGGTTGGAAGGGACTTTAAAGACCATCCACTTCCATCCTCATTACASAGGCAGGGACACCTTCCACCAGCCCAGGCTGCCCTGTCTCTTTGGCCAGGTGTGCAGGCTTTAAAGTTTACTGGCTTTTCCGAGTTTCTGGAGATCCTGCCAACAAGATTAAACACCAGCAAGAGTTAAAATGTCAGTTCAGCTTTCAGCACCAGGAGCACAGAGGTGTGTGACAGCACTGCCAGCTGTGCTTCCCTCCAAGCTTCAAAGTTTCTCACAGAATTGCACAGCACAGTGCAGCAAGTCTGCCTAAAATATGCAAATACCATTGACACACAAGTGATTCATGGCCCTGAAGTTTGTCACCGGCTGGACAAGCAGATCTTTAAGACTGAAAGCACCAAGTGCTCACCCCACAGGAGAACCCAGGGCTCACGGAGGTATTGTATCCTCCTTCTGCTGACGGGTTAGAAAAGCACAGACAATATAAAGAGCAAATGCATTTCTCTCCAGAGCAGCAGGAGGGACTCTCGTCTTTTGCCCCTCACTGACCAGCAGTGACCACCTCACAAGAGGTGAGGTGACGCCCAGGGAGAAGCCCTGCTCTGTGGGGCAGCTTGCCCAGGTGGGAACCTGAAGCTTCCATACATTGAGGAACTTCACTTTTCTACTCATGTACTTCGAAGCACCTGCCAGCTCTGCAGCCTCTCTTCTTCTGTTTGCTCTGAGCACAAATCCATACTTGTTAACCTCTATCTCTGGGTGATGCTTGCAGGAGCTGTCACCTGTATATGGGTACACAAGGCCATGGCTGCAACATGATCAGGCAGCTCTGGTTTCGCAGCCTTTATCAGAGATCGCACACAACAACGTGATGCTTGTCTCCAGGTCCTGGCTTGCAGCAGGCAATCTGTTGGCTTACAATCTGAACAAGCACTTGGTGTCACAACCCTGAACCAGCTCCTGCTGCAAGAATGCCCAAGACTTCAGTGCTGGGAAGATGCCCAGGCAGACTTGTAGCAATTTCACTACTTTTGTCTTTCAGGCAGGAACACTATTTCCCTCTACTGAGCGATTTTGGCAGCTATTCTACAGAAACTGTCAGCGGCCATGCACCTACTCTTCCCTTTAAAGTCTGTACACTGCTTACCACCCTGGAGGCAACCATCTCTTAGAAAAATAGATAAATATTTCGATAATACCTAAAAAAGATAAACACAAAAAAATAAAAATTTATTTTAAAAGGTCTGAATTTCAGAGAACGCATCAGAACACCACATTAATTTGCAGAATATGAGAGTTTATATTATTTTCTTTATTACGGTTGCTGTTCCCACCCTCAAGCACTTARCTTGCCTTGGTGGACACCTCCACTTTTCCTTCTCTTCCTTTTCCAGAGGCTGGCTGAGCCCACCTGAGGGGTTCAAGGAACCTGTGGGTCCTGAGGGAAGGGGTTTGGCACAGGGTAAAAGACATCACCCAATGAATTTGCAAGGCCCAAACACCTGCCCTGCAGCCCAAGGGGAAAACAGGTAACAGTTAATTCTCCAGAGCACAAATCCGGGGAATAAGGAACTCCACACAGTCTTATTCTGAGAGAATAAACCATTTCATAGCCACTTGCTCATGTAATAAAGGAATTTGATGAGGTTAACTGTTTAGACAAGCCCATGAGTAAGGACAGAAGGACTAGTTTCCTTCCAGGAAGCAATCTATTCATAGCTTTTAATGGAAATCTCCAAGTACTTGGGAATTAGTTGTTTTGTTGTATTAAGGAAAACTTCA
Source organism: Malurus melanocephalus (assembly GCF_030028575.1). Classification (NCBI taxonomy): domain Eukaryota; kingdom Metazoa; phylum Chordata; class Aves; order Passeriformes; family Maluridae; genus Malurus; species Malurus melanocephalus. The sequence goes on along the minus strand of NW_026623519.1, from coordinate 364,001 downwards.
TCTCACTCTTCCCATAGATATAGCTCTCTACACACACTGAAAATRGAAAACATGCTAAAATACAGCTAAACCTACAAACCATGCACAGTTTGGAGAGGAGCTTTTAACTGTTTCCTGAACAGAATCCGTCTGCACACTGCAGCCACACATAGTGTCAGTCTCTGACCTTCATGCAGTTATTTTCTCCTCTTCAGTAGCCAGGGCACTGRAAGTCAGAGTCAAGCCTTGGAGTGTTCTCACAGCCACCAGGACAGATGAGACCAGTGCCAGGAGAGAAGAAAAACGGGTCCTACCCGCTATGCTTTTTGAAGCAATGCTCGTTAAAAAAAAGGTTTTAGCATCTTTAACCAGAGAGCAGCTAGTTTAAAAACAGCAGCACTACAAATTAATATGATTTGAGTGCAACTGGCCTTTGAGTCACATTTTTCCCCTAAGCAGGACACATATCAAATGTTTCAAGGAAAAAATGGGTTTTTTTTCAGACAAGGTGAAAAAAAACCTCTGTCTTCATGCTATGAGCTGTTGTAGCCTTTCATCCTAAAGACCCAGCAATTCAGTAGAAAAACTAGGGGAAAAAAAAATAAATAAAAGAAGAGTCTGCCAGCAGAACTGCTGCAAAACAGTTTTGATCCTTTCAGGAAAACAGCCAAAAATTTCTCTTGCACTGAAAAAGTCAACTTGTTTCAGCTTCCACATTACATGAAGTTTTGTCCTTTTTGCTTGAATACAAGGTTGCTTAAAGCAAGCAAAGCTGAAGGGAGCTATGTACTTGCCAAGGAAGTGTCAGCCCTGAGATGACAACTCGGAGCAGCCCCAGCCAAACTGTGCCATGCMAGGAGTCCCTGCTGAGCAGCAGGACCAGCACCCAGCACTAGGAGAGCACCCCAATCTCACCCCCAGAGACCCCACAAACAGGGAAATATGCAATATCAAACATTACAAACAGCATAGTTACAGGTAACAGGCTACTGTGATGGGTATGACAAAGCCCCCTATCAAAACCAAGAAGTAACTGCAAAGCATCAGCTCCCTGCTTGCCAGGCCAGGAACTGACACCATCCTGCCTGCCATTAATCAGGAGGAAGTTAGTTAATATTTGAGCAGGATATTACAGCTCAAGGCAGAGGTTTGAGTACACTGTGCCATGCTCTCAACTAGACTCCTTACAAAACAATTTAAAAAAAGCTGAAGACAAATGCACGGCAAAGACTGTACAGAGTGAAACACATATAGTGTTTCGGTGACAAATCATGGTATTCCAGGAAACAGGAAGGAAGTGCCCAACGTTTTGGCAAAGAGCAGAATTAAGCCAYAAAATAAGTCAAATTCTCTGCTAAATCCTCATCTCTGCTGAGCTCACAGAGACCATGTTGGCTTTCCTGGTCTTATCACCCAGCTCTCAGTAGCCCAGCTAATCCCACTGGGTGCTTTCCACCGAGGAAACAGTGTCTCAGAGGTGTTGAGAAGGCAGGAGACCAGAAAAGTTTTTGCAAGTCACACCCTGGTGAGAGAGCAGCTTTTCTGACTGATGTCAGAGCTGACAAGCCTCAGAGTACCTGTTCCCCAGCCCAGCAGCAACACGTCCAGCGCTGTGCCCAGGATGTGACCCAGTGAGTGCCTGGGATTTTTGCACAAGCATCAGCCAGCAGGCCCAGCAACTGCTGGAGATTTGGGACTTGCTGGTGTTTATTCAAGTCAGCACACACTAATAGATGGAGACAGGTTTGAGAAGGTGGGTGTTATTAGATCTTTTCTGCCACCATTACAGCTGTAATTCAGCTCATTTCAAAGCTCCATATCTTCCCTGAAGTCCACTGAGCTGCTCTGCTTTCTGCTCCCAGCAATTGATTACTGGGGTGGATGGGGTGAGAGGAAACATGTGCAACTGCCTCGCAGCCACTTTTCAGTGATGCCACATCTGGTGACATCACAACTGTCTCCATGGTGACAAAGCAACACAACTGAATTGAAACAGGAGGAGGCCAATTAGAACAAGAAAGCTCTTTTGTGACTGGAACCATAGTAATTAGCAGAAATAAGAGAYGCCGTTATAAAAAAGACATCGTTGTAACAATAAAAACCTTGCTTTTAGTTCGCTGGTGAACCCCAACCCCCAAACCATATATTTATATATCTATCTATATGCACATATATAGATACCTCCCTTCTAGATGGAAAACCCATGATATCACTAGCTGCATTCCCAGCTCCACAGAATGCTGAGCACAGCCTAGGTCCAAGAGATCACTTTTCATCTCCCCTCACGTCAAATTCTCCTCTCCAGTGGAGCCTGCTCTCATGCCTAAAAGGCTGCTCAGCCCTTCAGTTCAGGCAGAGCCCCCAAGCCGAAGCGCCTTTCAGGCTGTCACAATTAGCACACACACACACACACGGGTGGAGGTGCACACACAAAAGAAAACAATGCCAGGCCTCCAATCCGTAGTGACTCGCACCAGCCAAGGCTCCACCTTCAGGGATGAAGCACACTCAGGGTTTGGAATGGATGATATGAACAAGATCAGGACCCTCTAAATATCTACGTATTTTTATTTTCAACCTCTACATGAGAGACACACAGGAGCAATCTCAGCTAGTGCCAGTTAAGCTGTGACAGTGCCAAATCTGAGTCCAGCTGATCTGCACTCACCATCCTATGGTACATGTTAATCAGGAAGCACTTTCTGCAGCCCCAGAGATAAGGCAGCTGCTCTATTGCTCCAGAGTGGCCAGGAGCAACACACAGCTCTAGGAATTCCCTAGGGAGAGCAGCCTGCTGGGAGTGTTCCRCAGTCAGGATCTCAGCCTGAGGYAGCTCCACTTCAGCCATACATTCAGCCCATTAAACACCGGTGACATGCCGTTCACTCACCATATTTTCGTTTCCTTAAGCAAACCTAAAAGCTGCAGCAGGCAAAGAACAAGCTGAGTGTAAACTTCCCAAAAAAGCAAGCTTGAAGATGTGAGGCACAGCACAAAGTCAGGGCACCTGGTGCGAGGAGTGCAGCACCAACACAGCTACTGGAGCACAGCAACTCTACACACACTGGAGGTTAAATCTTCACAGGTAATGCTGCTTCCCACAACTCCTGGGATCTGCCCTGTTGTGCTCCTCTCCTGCAATTCCATGGGAAAGCGAGGCATTCACTGCTGGCAGGGCAGGCAGAGCACACAGGTCCCTAGTACTGGAACACTCACGGCATGTGGAGGCAGGGCAGCAATGTGCTTGGCAGCTGTTCTGTGATAAGAGGCACAGATGCCTAAAACTGAGTCACCTTAAAGAAGAAAAGAAATGCTGAAAAGCATCACATCACAAGAATTAGGACATATTAGATTTAAGAGTACCCTCAGCAACTGCAGCAGAAGCATTTTTCAGCCATAATCGATTCAAGTGAGACTGTACACGACACCCTACATCTTTCAGGTGAAGTTATTTCACATGCAGCAGCAGAACTTGAGGTAAGGCACTGACAGTGACTGGGGTTCTTGCTGGGATTCACCACTAAAAATGAGCCATCCTCTGGCACATGCCTGAGAAATKGGACAGTGGGACTTCCTCAAGGCTCTATCACCTCTGAACAGTTGGTTCAAAGAGCAGACACCTTTCTGTGCAGCTGCACCCTGCTGTGGCTTCAGCTTCCACAAGCTGGAGATTGACCCTTCAAAAGGCATGAGTTCATTTTTTAGTACATTCTGGACTCTACGTTCCTGCTACACAAGCTCGTTTACCCAGAATTGCAATCACATGCACTTGCTGCCTGCACACACCATCACCCACACCCAGAGCATGTTTGGTAACAGAGCAAGAACTAGCACAGAGCAGAAAACATGATTTTCTGGGTGAACCAGGCCCAGCACCAGTAGAAAATGCCATTAGCTACAGAAGGGAAAGAAACCAGGCAGAGGCAGAAATAACAGCTTTGGAAATAACCAGCCTCTAAAGTTATTTTTAGAGCTGCCTCCCCCAACACCCAAGATATTCAGAGCTGTTTAAAAAAATATGAATCAAAGGTAAGCGCACAAAAAGCAGTGCCAGGAGAAAGAAGACTGTGCTTCAAAGTTGTTGCTGCCATCAGCAGTGATGGCTGGCCTGGTCCTGTTCCATTCAGGGCAGCCTTGTTAGCCTGGCTCTGCTTTGCTGTGCTCAGGGATCCAACCGACSTGTGGCCGGCACTGCAGGATGGTGGCAGCCAGGCACTGCTGTGTTTGGGAGTGAGCACAGCCTGGATGGGGGAAAGGACAAGCAGTGCTTCCATCCCCTTTGGACAAGCGCAGTCATCACAGAATCAATTAGGTAGGAAAAGACYTCTGAGACTGAGTCCAGCCTGTGACCGWACTTGTCAACTAAASCACGGCTGAGTGCTACGTCCAGTCTTTCCTTAAACACCTCCAGGGATGGTGACTCCACCACTGCCCTGGGCAGCCCATTCCAGTGCCTGACCACTCCTTCTGTGAAGAAATACCTCCTGATGTCCAACTTAAACTTCCCCCGGTGTAGCTTAAGACTGTGCCCTCTCCTCCTGTTCCTCCTGCCAGGGAGCACAGCCCAACCCACCCCCCCCACCTGCCCGCTGATGTCAGGGAGTTGTGCAGAGCCAGAAGGCCCCCCTGGAGCACCCCCCAGCTCCCTCAGCTGCTCCTGAGCCTTCCCGGGACAGCTGGGGTGACAGGCTGGGACTGTGTCCCCGCACACTGACAGAGCACAGGGCACTCTCCGAGCAGGAGCCGGAGCTCTCCCAGCACAGCCCGGTCCGGAAGGCTGCGCTCTGCCTCGGGCTCTCCACACTCGCGGGCCCCGCGCACCCTCAGCAGCCTCGCCCGGGAGGAGCCCAGCCCGGCCGGCGCTCACCTCGCCCTACGGCCCTGCTGCAAAGCGCAGCAGCCGCAAAGCGCGCCCGGCGCCGGGCAGGGAGCGCCCGGGCCGCCCCCAGCACCGGGACCTCCGGGACCCCCGCGCCCTCCAGCGCCCGGGGCCGCCTTACCGGCTCCCGCTGCGACCCCCGCAGCAGCACAGTCCCTGTCCCRTTTGTGCACCTGTGGGAAATCCACTTTGAGCACGACTCGCAAGCACTGAGCATCTCCCAGCTCCAGCCCGCGGCTCCCGAGGCCCAGCCGGCTCCTGCTGTCACAGGATCACAGAACCCAGCAGGTTGGAAAAGACCTTGGGATCATCGAGTCCAACCTTTGCCTGATCCCCKACTTTGCCACTGAGACCAGAGCACTCAGTGCCACTCCACTCCTTCCTTGGACACCTCCAGGGATGGGGACAGCCCCTTCCAATGCCTAACCACCCTTTCCATGAAGAAACATCTCCTGATGTCCAACTAAACAGCTCAGGGACTCTGCCCTCTCGTCCTGTTGCTGGTTGCCTCAGACCAGAGGCGGGTGCCCTGCTGCCCTGAAGAAACCATTCAAGACATTCTGTCTCCCTTTTCTCTCTTAAGCCTGCACATTTCATCAGACCTGATGCAGTACAAACAGGAATTAAAGCATCACACAGATGAACAGCCAAAATGCAAGGCTCCCTCCCGGCCGCTGCCCCGCGGGTCTGATGGAACTGCCAGACCTGTGTGTCCACCAAACCCTCCCACAGCTCGACTCACAGGGAGCAGCATTCACAGCAGCAGCCGCACGGGCACGGCAACCACAGCCACAGCCTCCATCCTTTCGTTTGCCTTCCCCAAAGTCCTGATCACCCTATCAGCCTGGTTCAGCATTTGACTCGAGCGAGAACAACTCCTGGGAAGGAGCARGGCTCAGAGCTGGCTGCCTCCCCTCAGCAGCTGGGCACTCTGCAGCACTCATCTGCAGCGAGGACCTCAATGGAGCAGCGATAAAAGCTAATGTGTGGCACCACACTACTGGTAGTGCAAGGGCAAGACGATTGCAGGGTGACAGTGATGCTGACACTGAACCTGTGCCAAACACAAAGGCCAACAGCAGCAGCACCATGGCCAAGGCAACAGGCTGCTGGTGAGCAGAGCTCTGCTTCCCAGCATCCAGGATTCCCCGCTCAAGGCCTGCCTCTTGGCACGCTGCAAACCTGAGCATCACTGAAACCCAATACCCTGGAAATTAAGTAGCTGCTTTGTCCAGAACCAGGAGCTCAGGATGTGCAAACACTGTCCAACACCCTTGTACTTSCAAGGGATCAGATGAAACAGCAGTTCAGGCACGGGGAGAAGTTCTCCAGCTTTATTTCACCAGTACCCATCTCCCCAAAGCCACCTTCTGMCTCAGGAAATTCCAGCCCAGGTAGTACAAGGCTAGGCATTATGGCAGACCTGCACTGCCAGGGAGCTTGCTGTGCTCAGAGCAGCCATGCCGAGAGGCCAGAATTCCCAGCCCAGCTCAGACTGGCAGCACCAGCAGCTGCTCAACGGAGTGCACCAAAGCCTGGAAGAGTTCCTGCAAAGAAATGTCGTGACTCGGGACCCCACGTTTGGGGCAAGCTGAGAGACTGAAAAGCCTCAGTGTTCGAACAAGGGAAAGGAGGGTTACCAACAAAGCAGTGACCCGAGAGCCCCAGCCATAGTGTGCTGGGCCACAACCTGTCCTGCACRTGCTCTTCTCCATGGAGCAACACTGACCAGGCTGGCAGCCAAGCAGGGAGATGGCTCCTAATGAGGGCCTTCAGGAGAGGCTGGGGACTCCCTTGGGGACAATTCCACAGCAGCCTTTGGGACACTTTCTCTGCCTTCAGACACAGAGAGTTGGCTTATGTGTAAGGCCTAAGAGGGATGCAGCATCCATGTTTTAACTTCCCAATGTTAACTTCCTGTTCAACGCAGCTATAGATACACCCACTCTGGGTAGGACGTTTAGGCTTGGAGATCCCTCCTGTACACAGCAAATGCCTGGCTGGGCTCTGTTCAGGTAGATCTCAGCCACTTCCAGAATAGAAACAAAACAAGACAAATAGTACTTAGAAGTTTTGACTACTCTTATGAAAAAAAACTTGCAATAAAAATTTCCTTTTATCAACTTTAAATACCTTTCAGCTTTCATCAAACATCACCTTGCACTATGACWGTGCATCAGCAGAAAGGCATAAGCAGCTTCTGATCTCCATTTCAATTCCAGCTCTGACAGACCTGCACCACAGGTAAGAATTTAACTTTGAAACATTCGCCACTCAGGTTTCTCAGTCAAACTTCAAACTGGAGAGACAAAATAGCAGTTTAAGCTTTGATCTCTTGGAACTAGGTTCAGAAAAGATTACTGCAAATGAAACCTGGATTTCTTAATGAAGAGCACTAAACAGGATATACAGGATTGATTGTCAACACATCCTTGATGTAAATACCAGTGCTAAGGTTTAAAATTTATGTACATTCACTGTTTCCTTTTTGAGCACTGCTGCCTGATGCACCAAGCCACAGCCTGGCTGGGCTGAATCCCTTTAGAGACTGGTTTCATTTTCTTGGTGTTCCCAGAGGARCTGACAAACTCCACTTACTGAGACCCTGCATGCACTGTCTGCTCAAGTGATGCTGCAGCACCYGTGTGGGCATCAAGCACGCTGCCTGGGTCTCAGCAGGGGCATGTGGCTTTCTGCCTTTATTGGCAATTCACACTGCAAGACTAAGTGCAGCACCAAGGAGGGAAGGACATAATAATCAGAACTCAGCTGTCTTCCTAARTGTACAGAAATTTGGGAAGAGGTCTGGCAGTGCATAACCCACAGCCCTGTCCTCAATGGAAATTAATGGTCCTGGGGGACCATTAACTCCCCGGAAATGCTTGTCACATTCTGTGACAGCACAGTAGCAGCCCACAYGGAGCTATGCTGATACTGGGACTGCCCTACCTTAATGCTGCCTGTTAATTAGAGGCCAGACCCATGTGAGCAGGTGGGTCTGAGCACTTACCTCATAGTTTTCAGTGGAAATCACAAAAGCTTTCGCAATGGTGCTATTTACATTTACCTGTCAGACCCTGGCAGAGCAGCAGTGAAGCTCAGGGCTGAGGCCCAGCTCAGGACTTCAGCCATGGGGCTGTTGTTCCTCTTGCTTCTCCAGGGGACAGAAGACTGGTACTTAATGCACCCATCTGCACCAAAGGGTCAGCAATTAATTAATTYTGCAAGACAAACTGAAGCGGACAGAATTTCTAAATATTTCCTCCTCTCCTAAACTGGCCCATCTGCAAATACTTTAACTTTCACTTGTTTAAAGACAGCYTATGTTAAACCCTGGTGTCATTCTGCATCCCACTTCTTCCTCTCTCCAGGTGGAACACCAGCAGGGAAAGGAAAGAAACTAATTTTTTCACGAGCTCTTCTGGAGAGACCCGATATTCACCATTCCGAACTCCAGTCCTCACAGAACTTTATCTGACAGCATGAACTCTAATCGTCTTTCATAGCAAACAGCAATCATACTTAGCACTGCACCCCTCCCTTTTAAATCTGCTCTGATAGGAAACACACTGACAACTTTTCACTGCAGAAATTAAAATGGATTTTTCTTGAACAAGGCCACCCGCCTGCACAGCCCTAATCCTTCCAGCTCACATATGTCTCTGTAACTTGCACTGCGCTGAATCCAATTATGCCTCCTCAATCCATTAAAAAAAAATTTGAGGCTGTTGTGCAGGTTGCACAGAGCAAGAGTATCAGCTGAAGAGGCAGAACCAAGCCCTGCTGCACCATGGCTCTGCAGCCTTTCCTCTGCAGGTGTGCATGAAGAGGGTTACGAGAAAAAGTGTCATAGAGTGACTTCCACAGAGCCCAATGACCAGTTCACTCCAAACTATCCCAGTCTGGGCTCAAACAACAGGAAAATTCATTCAGGAGACAAGAACCGACACACAGCTCTTTGTAAACACCTGGCAGTCATTAGTTATCCATGAAAAGCTTTCAAAGTTCTCTTGTTCTGGCAGCATGCACAGCTACGAACGCTCTCATGGAGCAGCAGGTCTCCCAAGCATCAGGCTGGAGCAGCACAATAAGCTCGAGCTGAGCAGTCAGAAGTGGCTACAAATCCGAACTGCACACACTGATTAAGCACCCAAGTATCCAACGACTGACACAGAGCTGTGAGTAAAACAAGCTGATAGCGTGCGCTGGGACACCAGCTATGCTCCCACACAGGGACCTGTGGGGCTCCCAGCATGATGTGCTTTGCCAAATCACATTGGATCCTACAGATGACAACCCACATTTCACAGAAACCAAGTTCTTCCATTATCACCTGTGCTGCTCAGGGTCTCCTCATCCTTTCCAGGCTGGCACAGTGCACAGTAGTTACAGTCCGGCACTTCCAAGGCCACGCCACACATTCCGGGGCCCTCAACAGCACCCCAAACTTGCAGTGCCACAAGCAAAGTGGGACAGCAAACTAGATGCAAAAATAGCATGTGGCAGTTCAGCATCTGCACCTTAAAGATGAGTTTTTAGCTTTTCCACACCTGTCAACAACAGACAAATTCTGCAGATAACCCTCCTCTGAGTATCTGGGTAGAGACACACATCAATACTTCATCTGAAAGCCAAACAGACTGAATTTGATCAATAATTACACTTACTTTTCTCCACCCCTTCAAGAACATGTAACTTCACAGCACCAAATGCCTGTTGGAAGAGCAATTACCAGCAAAGTAATTTGGACCCTCTGGAGTCAAGTCTGCCAACTTACACAACTTGGCAATCTGGCTTGTTATCATCCCACATGATTGGAATTTATTTTAGGATTCAATGCCACATGCTGTGGGGTTTTTTTCCCTCCCTCTTCTTCTTTTCCTCCCCCAAGTGACAATCTACAGCCTAGGATTCAGAGGTCCTAATTCCATTCCTCTCTCAAAGACATTTCCTGCACATCTTGGGGTCAAGGTCTTTGCAGAATAAGTAGTATTAGTCCTACCAAAAGCATCCTGCAAACAATCCTCCTTGAGCCTCTCGATCAAGACTGGAGTGAACATTAAGAGCTACAGTTACACTCTGCACACAACCATCCGTAACATCCCCATCCTCCTGCAAGGCASACCAATGCCGAACCACACCTGCGGCTAAAATCAGGAGGGATTCAGCCTCAACTCCTGCACAGGGCGGGCAGCTCAAGGCTGGGGTGCCACAGCAGGTACCTTCAGCCAGGACCTGTTCTCCCAGGCTAAAAAAAGAGACTTTTCAGAGCCAGCTCTGGCCGGGAGGTGCCAGCTCGCTGCGCTGCGAAATGTCAGCCTTCAGCTCCGTGCCTCGCCCAGACAATTCCCTTTTCTTCTCCAGGGGAAGAAGAATCCGAACGCCTCTCCAAAGAAAGGGCCCAGGTCCCTCGGCGGGGAACGCGTTCAGTGAAGCGCCGCTTCCTTCCGTGCGGCACTCGGGGACTCCTTACGGGCTTGAAGCACCGGGCCGGACACCGGCCTGACCTCGCACGGCCACGGTGGGACGGGCATAGCGGGGCTGCACCGGGGCAGCGCTCACCCCCGCCCGGGCCCGGCTCCCCGCGGCGCAGGCGGCATGCGGGGGAGGAGGAGGTTGGAGCAGCCCCCACAGCCTAGCCTAACCCGGAGCCGAGCAGKGCGGCCCCGCCGCGGCCGCGCAGCTCCCACGGAGGCCCGGGACGCGCGTGGGAAGCGGAAGGGGCGGCGAGCCCGGCAAGCGGCGGAGCAGCGGCAGCAGCGAGGGAGGGAGGGGGCGGCACCCCCTCCCGCAGCCATGCAGGGCCCGGCTCGGCCCCCCGCCCGCGCGGTCACTCACATTGCCTGAGGAGCTCCAGACACAAAGCCATGGGAGACACAAAGAGGGGCGGAGGGGACCGAAGAGACGGGGGGGCGCGGGGCGAGGGCACTCGGCCCGGCCTGGGTCCCGCGGAGGGGAGGAAGAGGAGGACGAGCCGCCGGCGGGGCCGCTCGCGGTCCGGGGCCGCTCCGGCTGCTCGTACGGCCGCCGCTGGAGAAGGGAGGAGACGCGCAGAGCCGCCACCGCACTCACCGCGCCCGCCCGCCGCTCCGGCCGCGCGCCCGGGCGGGGCCGCGCATTAAGCGCCCGCCCCGCCCCGAGCCCGCCCCGGCCCGGCCCCGCCTCGAGCCCCGCCCCGCCGCGCTCCCACAGCCCGGGTCCCTCCGCCCCGCCGGACACGCGGCGGGTGCCCTGGACTCGGCCGGGATTCCCGGCGCTGCCCAGAGGGGACACGGGCGGCGTCCGCCGCTGCCGCACCGGCGCTGCCGCGGGGGGAGCCAAGCGCTGCTGAACAAAGCGRGGGCCGCTCCCACCCCATGAGGGAGCTTTGTCTCTTTGTCGCAGCAGCCGCGGTGACATCTTCCTCAGCGCGGCCCCGGTCCCACCCACGCGCGACCGTGGGTTTGGCGGAAAGAGCCCCTCGTGTCCCCCCCGCTCCAGCCGCTTCTGCCCYCGCAGCGGGCGCGGTGGGACCCCCGTGGCTGGCGGGTGCAGGGGCGCAGCACTGCCGCCACGCAGTGGAACCTGAACTCCTTCAGGTTCGCCGGCAGGAACCTTCGGGTGCAGAGGGAAATACATGGAAAAGAAACAAGTGCGACGAGGAGGTTTCCTTCGTGGGTGTGTTCCCCTGGTCCCAGATTTGCTGGTGGAATTCTTCCCCGCTGGGCACGGGGATAAGGAGTCGAGTTTTAGCGGGTGCGGGCGCGGGCGGGACTATGCCTTGTGCCTCCCCTGGGGCTGCCTGAGCAGGGCTGATGGAGGATGGAGGTGCAGAGGGAAGCGGGGCTGGCACAGCGTGGGGCTGTGGGAAGAGCCTGCTCGGGCAGAGCCACCCGGCTTTGCACCCTGGGCACAGCCACGCTAGTGCTGGATGAGCAACCAGCTCCATCCCTCTGATCCTGCGCCGACACACGGAGCTGAGCACAGGGCTCCCCGCTGCCCGGGGCTGGGGACAGCTGTGCGATGCTAGAGCCACCCTGTGTAGGGTGTGACCGAGACGGGCAGCGGGTGCCCACCAGCCCAGCCTGGTGTGGGCACTGGTGAGTGGCACTCAGCCCTGGGCAGGGCTCATGGCTGTGCGGGCAGTGGTGCTGCCGCGTGGCTCCTGCCAGCAGCACGTGTGCTGCCCGGCCCCTTGCCGTTACCATCACTGCTTGATGCTGTGATTTATTGATGGCTCACTGGGCTCCCCGCACTCGGAGAAGGGCTAGTCTGCAGCAAGGAGCCATCAAAGCGTCGTGGGAAACAGCGCACTGAGCTCAAGTGCTGCCGGCTCCGCAGGCAGGGCTGAGCCACCGCCGCCCTCGGCATTCAGCGACCGAATCGCTGCGGATTTGCTGCTTCTGCTCTTGGAAACAGCAGCACAATGGGGCTGAAGGAGGATTTGGTCATWGAGTCAGCCCTGAGCCTTGGGACCCTCAGCCTAGGGCATCCCCACTCTGCTGCCTACCAAGGAAAAAAGGAAACTTGTTTTCAGTCCAACGTCTCCCAGGTGGCTCTGAACTGCCAATCTTTTCCTGAATCCTCAGAAACACCCCCATGGCTCAGCAGATGGAAAAGATAATGGGAAAGCATGAAGGAGAAGAAAGGCAACCCAAACCAAGACGTACACAAAGAAACACTCATTTGCCTGTACTGTCTGATATCCTGAAAATGCCCCAGGCTGTTTGCAGAGCCTCACTCAACCCCACCCGGCCCTGCTCTTCAGGCACATGTRTGTGTCTGTCTCAGCTAAGGCTGTCGTTGGTCGCTGCTGAGCTGCCCCAGTGATGGCACAAGCCCCGTGGCCATAGGGAACTGCAGAGCGGGGCTGAGCATTGCCGACAGTGGGGACACAAGGGTCACCTGTGACTGTCTGGTGTCAGGGCAGCTCTGCTCACCTGGCTTACAAGGATGGCCAGTGTGTGGGAATGCCACCAGGCCCCTCGACCTGAGGAGAGACCTTGAGTGTCTGTGTCCCTGGAACATTGCCCTCCAGCTAGCTCTCCTCACAGACAGAGCACAGCACCATGCATGSACTCCTGTTGCTGCCCTCTCAGAGGCTCTGCATGAGTTGAGGCATCTCTTGGTGCTTTGGCTTCCCTCTCCCATGGGGACAGTACCAACAGCTCCCTTTCCTGCTATCAAAGCTGATAAAAGCAAGCAACGAGAAGGACTTGTCTTTCTGACCATATCAGCAAAGGGAAATGCTGGCTGCTGCCTTTGTTTCTCTTCCTTTGTAGATGGTCCCTGCTGGGAGAATTCAGCTTGGCCAGGACCTCGGAGCTGTGCTCACCTCCCCTGCATCTGTTTGTGCCAGCACAGGATCACGTGTGGCTGCAGCTCCCCCCTWGGCGGGGACCTGGGTGAGTGGCATTTCTGTGGGCTCAAGCCCATTGCGGCGGGGTTTGGGTGCCAGACACATGCCCGCAGCAGGCAGTGAGCTCACAGCCCATGGGAGTGCTGAAATCTGGCAGCAAAGAGCACCAGGCACATAAAGACAGAAATGGTTTGGATTTGGGGGTGGAGCTGAGAGCGGGGCTGTGGCCATGGCACAGCTTGCTGGGGAAAAGGGAGTGCTGGCTGGGCACAGGGCGGTGGTGGAGTTTCCATAATAACAGGGGAAAGATCAGAGATGAAAAATGAACTGGCAAATATGGACAGAAATAGCTGTCATAAATTTCTTTGTGTGGCACACATGAATGTATCACAGAATGCATGTGTGTGCCCCTTTTTCCTCTGCAAACACTGATGGAGCATACAACAGAAATCTTTCCCTAGCACATACATACACACACATGCTCTAATCCCTTTCCTGCTTGTATGTCAGAGAAAGCTATTTCTGGAACRTGAAATCTAGGTCAAAAAGAAGGAGAAAATCTGAAGGGAATGATAACAGTCCCTCCCAAAGGCCATGTGGGGTCAGCTCGGGCCGATGGGATTAGCRAGGGGCCGCAGTGGTTCTTCAACCCTGGCTGAGCACTGGCTCCTGGCCTGGTGTGAGCTCCCCATGCCTTCCCATTGCTGCTGCTTCCCCACACAGCAGAGAAGGCCATGACAGCCAAGGGGAGTGCAACAGAAACTGCCTGCCTACACGAAGAACGGCATCACAACACACAAAGGATGAGAAGGAGGAGGAAGATACATGACTTTCCCAGAAGCCCCATGATTTTCCCAGAAGCAGTGGAAACTCATCCCACAGTGAGCCAGCCCTTGGGGATTGGGCCAGCACAGTGAGGAGTGCAGGTACTGTGTCCTACCTCCTAGGCATGGCCCTGCTGCCCCTACAAGAGCATCAGTGCCAGGGCACCAGGCTGGCACCTGCCTCCTCCTGGGGCAGGGCAGGGTCCCCAGCACAGCCACAGGCCCAGGAGCCAGCTCTCTCATTTAGTCATAAACAGGGAAATAAAAGCAACCCAACGAAGACAGGACACAGGTGGGAGGCAGAGGGCGGCTGTCCTGACCTTTGGGAGTATCTCTCCCAGGTAGTGCTCTYCTGCCCAGCCTGGCCTTGGCAAAGTTCTGGTGGACGGATGGGCACAAGGTGTGTGCAGCCCTGGTCTTCCTGCACCACATCTGGAYGCAGGATGAGGAGCTGGACACCTGAGCTTTTTGGGGACAGGCTGCTGAATCTCAGGGCAAGAAGCTTTGAGCAAGGGTGGCATTACCAGATGGTCCAGGGATGACTGGGAAGAGCTYGAGTAGAACTGGCTTGGTGTGAGTTTTCCCTGCTGTATTTGCTTTGCTCACCTCTGCTTTCCTGTTTCCCCTAAACATCAAATATTCCACTCTGCATTGCAAGCAGTCTATTAAACAAGCAATTCCCAGAGCTGCCTCTAATAAGCAGGAGTCGGGGCTGGGGAGCCCTTTGTGGTGCTYGGGAGCGTTGTGGCTGTCACTGCACGCCTGGCAATTAGAGGAATGGGTTCCACTGGGGCTTTTGAGTCTCCRGCTGCGCAACGCACAAAGCTTTGTTTAAGGCTGATCAAGGGCAGCTCATCATCTGTCTCGCTGGCTGTCAAATGGGAGCTAATTGCCTTGTAATGTGCYGGTGACACAGGCATTAATGGGAGGAGCTGTCGTGGCATGGGTTTGACAGCTGTCAGGGCTCTCCCTCGTGCTCCCGGCACACCCTGCACAGAGCTCGCTGCCTCTCCTCCTGCCCTCTGACAGTGCCTGAATTCCACTACTTTAGCATCCAACACCCACGCAGCTCTCAAGGAAACCTGTGTGCCTCTTTAAAATGTGTCCCTACAGAGATGAGAGCCGAACCCCTTGGCAGGGAGCCAGGCTCATGGGTGTCCCCATTGCTCTGGGCTGGTGCATGGATGCTGAACGCAGGAAGGTGTCCCTGGGGTGTGTTTGGGTGAGGACTCTGAGCCATGTCACSCCAGAGCCCTGCAGAGGCCATGAGTGACCATTACACCTACAGGTGACAATGCACCCAATTCTTGGTCCAGGCTGATGCCAGCAAGCTGCCACCTGCTGCTTGGGAGGCCCCTCTCCCGCTCCACCAGCCACTGAGAGCCTCAGGGATGCACAGAAAAGGCCCTGGGGGTGCTGATCGACAGCAGCTGAACATGAGTCAGGTGTGCCCAGGTGGGCAAGAGGCCAAGGGCACCKGGCCTGTACCAGCCATGGTGTGGCAGCAGGACCAGGGCAGTGACTGTCCCCTGTGCTGGGCCCTGGTGAGGCACCTCAAGTGTTACGTCCATTTCTGGACCCCTCAGGAAAAGGACACTGAGGGGCTGAAGCATGTCCAGGGAAGGGAACAGAGCTGGGGAAGGGGCTGGAGCACCAGGAGCAGCTGAGGGAGCTGTGGTGGGCTTAGCCTGGAGAAAAGGAGGCTCAGGGAGCACCTTCTCACTCTACAATTCCCTGTGACAGGAGGGGGCAGCCAGGTGAGGGTCGGRCTCTACTCCAGGGAATGAGGGACAGGAGGAGAGGAAATGGCCTCAAGCTGCACCAGAGAACATTTAGATTGAATAYTAAGGAAAATTTCTTCACACAAAGAGTGGCCAGGAACTGGAACAGCTGCCCAGGGTAATGGTGGAGTCACCATCCCTGAAAGTRTTCCAAAAACCTGTGGCGCTTGGGGATGTGGTTTAGTGGTRGGCTTGGCCATGCTGGGTTAACAGTTGACTCAATGATCCTAGAGGGCTTTTCCAACCAAAATGATTCCATGATTTGCAGGGAAACTGAGCCCAGATGGGTGATTAGAGGTTTGAGTGCTGTCCATATGTGTCTCCTGCCTCCCCTGTCCTGTGCATGCACCAACACAGTTGCTCCTCTCTGCTCCCCATCYCTCTACCAAAACCCTTTCCCTCCCCAAGCCCCAGCAGCCACTGTGAAGGAGGCTGGGGGAGGCTCTGGAAGCCAGCAGAACTTTACTGGGTCATGACAGAGACAGATGGCACCCTGGCATTTTGGAAGCCCCTCTGTGCTGCCRCTGCCTGCTGTCAGCCTGGGACTCTGGCAGCACCGAGCTTAGCAGTGCTGAGCCAGCAACGAGAGGGTGGGGGAGAGGGGCAGTAAGGTGGGAAGAGAGTGGAACAGAAGCAGAGAGGAGAGGGTGGCAGGAAGGAGRRACAGGGCTGAGACCCCTCCAAGGGGATGTCCTCCAGTTCCTGCCTCATCCTATGGACTTTGACTGGGATGCCCCTGCACCTCAGACTGCTGAAGGCAGATGTGAGGCCATGCCTGTGTCTCTGGGGTGAAGGCCTGGAGCCAGGCAGGAAGGCTGCTGGTGTCCCCCTTCYGATTCCCCACTCTGCCTGCTCCCACCCATAGCTCATCTCAGTGCTCTGGCAGCTTTGCCCACAACAGATGAGCTGAGGTTGCTCTGAACCTCCCCTTGGTGCCAGAGCTGGTGCCAAGAGCTACTGTCTCCACTGGGCTGGACCCTGGTGTACCCATGGGAATGGGATGCGCTGCCTTCATGGATAGCCCTATGGAGGGGCTGGATTCCTCCTGCCTGCTCTGGCATCTGCCCTGCACGATGTCCAGGCATCACTGGGCTCAGGAACACCAAGGTATMACTTTTTCTAAGCAGTTCCCAAAATTATCCCCAGGATGGGACCCCTCAGATCCTCACACTTTCTGTTTCACCTGAGCCTTACCTGGAACCATGGGGCTGGCCAGAGCTGGGAAGGGCACAGGCTGCCTTGGAGAAAATGATGCAAAGCAATGCAGATCAAGTGACCTGGAGCATCATTGAGATGCTGCCATCCCTCAGCACAGGGATGCTGGGCTCTGGGGCTCAGGATGGCTTATTCATGCCTTGAAACTCAGTGCAAGACCTATTTGTATCCTAGGGTGTACAGGGGGCCTCTCTATGTGTCATCACAGTCACAGAATGGTTTGGCTTGGAGGGACATTAAAGCTCAYCCAGTCCCATCCCTGCCATGGGCAGGGACACCTTCCACTGTCCCAGGCTGCTCCAAGCCCTGTCCAGCCTCGCCTTGGACACTTCCAGGGATTGGGCAGCCATGGGATTTCTGGGCAGCCTGYGCAACCACCTCACTAACTTCTGAAATCTTCCTGGAGCCTTCTCTTCTCCAGGTGAACACTCACACCTTTACCAGCCTGTCTCCAGAGGGGCTCCAGATCKTGGAAGATCTCTGTGGCCTCCTCTGGACTCTATCCAGCAGCTCCATGTCCTTCCTGTGAGGAGGGCCACAAAGCTGGGGAAGCTCTGCAGGTGGGGTCTCATGAGAGCATGGTGGGGAGAGTTTCCTCCCTTGACCTGCGGGTCACACCTCCTTCGATGCAGCACCCAGAGCCCGCCTGCCATTCCAGCGCCCGCATCCAGCTGCTGCCCATCCTCTGGGGAACAGAGCATGCCCCCACAAGTCCCCAAGATCATGGACAGCCACGGCCGGGGATGCAGGTACCCGAGCTTGGCGTCTCGCGTGCCCGACAGCTCCCGTCAGTGGCAGCAGTGTCCCCCGGTCCCGCTGGCCCCGCGCCCCGGCCCCTGCACGCCGCGGCACTCACTGCTGTTGGTGGGCAGGGTCCTGCTGCCGCTGAGGCTGCCCGTGGGCGGCGGGGAGAGGGAGCGTACGGAGCCCGTGTCGTCTTCCTGCGAGCAGCCCGCCTGGATGGCGCGGAGGTAGCTGTGGCTCCGGGATCGGAAGTAGCTGGGCAGAGGCAGGTCCAGCACCTCCGCGGCCGCCGACTCRGCCTCGCTGTAGGTGGAGTCGCAGACGGGCTCGTACTGCTCGCCCAGCTCCGGCTCGGGTGCCTGCACGGGGACAGGGGCAGCCCAGTCAGACCCTGCCTATGGCCTCCCGTCCCTTCCCTCCTGCTCCTTGCCCTCTGGCCACTCCGGCGTGCTCCCGCTCACGGCAGGGCGGATGGCAGATGCAGTAGTCAATGGTCAGTGGTGCTGGGATGCGGGGTGCCCGGGTTCTCTRCTGAGAGAGGGCAGAGGGGCCCTTCCTTGGGGACGAGAGGGTACCTGCTGGTGGAGCAGGGGACACTTACCAGTGCAGTGCCTGTGAGATACCTCCAGCCCTGCTGCTGAGAGCACGAGTGGCCAAAATCCCAGTGGGGCTTCTGCCAGGGCCCTGTCCCAACACAGCTGGGACACCCCAGCCTCATATGTGAGACCCCACCAGGTCAGGCGTGCTCCTCGGGGGTGAGCATGGGGACAGAGCAGGGGAGAGCTGTGGGCTGGCGGCACTCCCCATGCTGCCCAGGGACAGACTGCCTTGGGTGGGTGTGGGTGGCACCTTGGAACCCATCCCAGCCYCATCCCTGGTGAGGGCCAGTAGTGGGCTTGGCTGTGGTGAGGGGTGAGCAGGACAGRGGCAGCTCTCCCACTGTCTTGGCTTCTTTTCCCTCCTGCCCACAGCCCTGCCCTGCTCTCCTGTGGCAGCTGCTGGGACTACTTGGTTATGGGAGAGGCTCAGCCAGGTCCAACAAGACCCAGCCCAGAGCAGACAATTCTGAAATATGGGTGAGAGATGCTGAGACTGGCACTGTTGCCCACAGCCATCTCTCCTGGCCCTTTCTTTCTCCTGGCATTCAGAGACATTGTTTCTGCCCAGCACTGGCATCTCAGCTCCACGAGGTTTGGCTCAAGAAGTTCATCTGCTTTGCTCCTAAAACTGACAGCCCCTAAGTCCCTGCTGGGCCCAGGACCCAAGTTCTCCTGCTACCCTGCAGTGCTGGAGYGCTGGCCAGGAGTGCTGCCTTCCCCCTCCCCTTTTCTTCCTCCTGCTGCTGCTGGCCTGGGCATGGGGTGACCCCGGAGCCTGCCTCAGACCCCGCCATGGGTGTCCAGGCTAGCCCCAGAAAGCTCTGTGAGGAAGGATGACAGAAATGCCAGCGGGACAATACCTGCTCTCCATGAGTAAATATCTGAGGGATAAGTGAGGGGGGTCCAAAAATCTGGAAGAAAGAGTTGGAGAAGGTTAAAGGCCAAGAACAGGGGACCCCCTCACACAGACAGTCACTGCACAGGGACCAAGGACAAGGGGAGCAGGGGCCCATCCCCTCGGGCCACTGCTGCTGACATTGCAGTACAAACTGCRGAGCGAGGCCACACTGGCCCCTAAGACAGCAGCACAAACAAGGCAAAGCTCCACAGGACACCTCAACCATGGGAGAAGCTGCTGAGCATTCAGCCTGCTGTGTGCACCATAGGGACACGGGGAACACACTGTGCTGGGACAGCCCTCGGCACACAGGGACAGCTGGGCAAGGCAGCCGGGGCTCCCAGGAGCACCTCTGGGTGGCCCCCAGGCAGCAGAGCTGGGGCACGTGGGCAGCCCAAGGGCTGCATGTGGGGGCAGCTGTCCGTGACCCTTGGGCGCTGGGCTGGCCAYCTTGCTGCTGCTGTCCACCACCCTCTGGGGCTGGGCTGGCCACCTTGCTGCTGCCTCCCTGCACCAGAAGAAGCCACACAGAAGCTGTTGTGCCTCCCCAGCAGAGCAAAGCCACGGCACACACTTGGCATATGGACAGACGCCTGACAGACACTGCACTGCCCTGGGAGCATGGCCTCCTCCTCCTCCTCCTCCTCCTCCTCCTCCTCCTCCTCCTCCTCTCCACCCTCGTGGCTCTGCCCTGCACAACCTGCCTAAGATGACCCATCTCAGGGGGAATCCAGGTTCAAAATGTACCTGAGGTAAGAAGCTTGGCTCTGGGGATGGCCCTCTGGCACAGCTCACAGTGAGGCTTGGCAGCATTGGGGTCACCAGCTCTGTCCCCTTCGGTGTGACGGGGGTATGCTGACACACACACACACCTGGTGATCCCCAGACTGCCAGAGGGCTGCAAGGTGGAATGGGGACAAAACCAAGCAGAGGGGACTTGGCTGTGCGAGTTGGGCTGTTTCTGTGTGGGATGACACTGAGGTCTGGGTGGACACACAAGGGGAGGGCAGGGCAGGAACTGCCTCTAGCACTGGATGAGACCAACATGCACTGATGGCTGAACCAGCTCCATCTTGGATCAGCAGATGTGCAGCTTCTGAGAGGCCTCTCAACCCTGAGCAGCTGCAGCTGAATTCTTGGGATGTGGGGGACAGTGGCAGAATGCRTTAAATGGCAGCAGCCCCACGTGTAAGTCGATGCTGTGGCAGCGTGTGCCCCAGCATCCCAGTGCCACCAATCTGGGCAGTACCATGGGCTGCTCAGCCCCTGCAGCTCTAGATTCCCCCGGTGTCTCTATAGGGGGCTGCATTTAGCTCCTGACAGCAGCTCTAGACATGGACAGAGCATGGCCCTGCTGTGTCCTGCAGAGACATGGCTTCAGCACGGACTGACACGCAAAGGACAAGGACATGATGGCCCTGACCCTGCCACTGTGCCCTGAGACACCAGCACATTGCTGCTGCTGCTGCTGCTGCTGCACGGGGGACAGGACTGGCCAGGGAACAGGAGCACCTAGCAATGCCCCTACTCCCACCGAGCTCCCCTCCGAGGGCTCTGATTGCTCCGGAACAGCCAAGGGGCTGGAAGGGCTGGGCTGTGCCAGGGCAAGGCTCAGAGACCCCCACACCTGGATGGGAACATGCCTTTCTGCCSTCTCACCCTGGGGCTCCTGATGGCCACCTTGCTGCTGTGCCCCCCCGGATATGCAGGCACACAGGAACAGATGGGACAGAGGCCCAGGGTGACCAGGCTCGCTGGGCAAAGCTGTGGAGTCAGAGCTGCCCTGCAGTGAAAGGGCCGAGATGAGCACACGGGACCTCTGCAAAGGCTCAGTCCTGGCTCTGGTCACCTCCTGGCCTGTGAGGCAGCTCCAGAGCGATCCCAGCCCCAAGGAGCTCCAGAGCAGTCCCAAGCCCACAGTGTGGGGAGTTAGACCTGGCTTGCATTGATTGCATCCCAAATGCTGGGGTCAGGGCATGAACCCATCCCATGGCAAGGGCTTTGCCCACACTCTGCCAGCAACTCACAGGAATCCTTGGCTTTGCCACGGGGCCCAGAAATATCCAAGACAGACATCCCCGGCTGGCTGGCAGGAGAGCCTCCCAAATTACGGGCTCCTTATTCCTGGTCCAGTCTGAGGCATGAGGGGTGGGGTCCTGAGCTGAGCAGGGTAYCTGTCCCTGGTGACATAGTGCTGCAGGGCCCCAGGCTAGACACCACCAGGAAAGGCTGGCCCTGGCCCTGGTCCTGCTGAGTGGGCATGAGGGGCTACAGCAAGCCTGAACAGCCTTGATGATTGTTCTGGGGGGTGACACAGTAGGCTCTTGCACCCAGAGCAGCCCTGAGTGTCCCCAGCACTGTGGGGCACCCTCTGGGCTACCATACCTGTGGCAGAGGGACTTTGGCTGTACCAGCAGTGTGAGCAGAGCAAAGCTGCAGGAAGGAGCTCTAACAGGAATTCTGGCTGAGGAGCTGCCAGGGAGCAGCCTGTGCAGTTCCTGGAGCACAGCCAGTGCCTTGTTTTGAAGAGGGAAGAAGATGCTCCCTCCACCCCAAGCTGGCCTCCTTCCTGGCTGGCCATGCCAGAACAGTATGGCTGCACTTCAGCGCCTCACCTGGTTGATGCAGCTGGACTCGTTGATGCTGTCAGAGATCTGGTTGTATTCTTCCTCCCAGGTGGGGAACTTTGGAGGTAGGAGGATCTCAACAGAGTCCAGACGGTCCAGGCTCCTGCCAGCAGAGAGAGGTGTGAGGGTGTCCCCATGGCAGGGACAGTGCTGGGGCAGAGCCAGAGAAGAACCAGAACACCCCTGCCCACAGCCAGACCACCCCTGTCCATGGCCAGACCACCTCTGCCGGGCAGAGTCATGCGTGGCAGCATGCAGATGGTGCTGGGCACCTTGTCCACTGCTTGGCTCCTCACCCTGCTGGCACCTAGCTTGGGTATGGCACACAGACGAAGGGTTGTGGGGTGCAGGGGGAAGGAGGGGAGACATGATTTTGGGTCCTGCTGCCCCCAGGAATGCACTGCAGCTGCTAGGTTATTCCAGCTGAGCCCTGGGGAGCACGTCGGGTCTGTGCCAACCTCTAGAATCACAGCACTGTCTGCACTGCTGGAAAAGGGGGAGATGCAGGGTGAGAACTGGCTTTTAATTTGTATTTTGTGCACTTTGCAATTAGAAACAACTGCGAGATACATATATTTAGAYTTGTATAGAGGAACACAAAAGATTATCTGGACAAGTCCAAAGGGAGCCAAGCTTGAATGACAGTGCTGTGTGAGCAGGGGGTCAGTATTGCCAGGACAGGTTTGCTGGGAGAAACTCTGTCCCCACATYATGGGGCATGGCAGCAGCCTCTGYACAGGAGAGCAGGGCTCTCATGGAGCCAGAGCCAGACCAGACCCGAGCTGAAACCTAGGCATGCAGGGGTAGGAGGAATGGGAAAGATGGGTCTCCCTGGGGCTCTGTTTCACCAYGAGACCCTGTGTGAAGGTGTCCTGGTCACAGGCTGGGTGCTCATGGTGGGGGACATAGTCAGCTACAGGAGCCCAGGAGAGCTGTGGGGCTTCTGCCCCTGGGATTGCCTGAGGTCCCTACACAGACCCTCATGGTGCTGCTWCCCCCACAGGGCCATGGGCACAGAGGGCTGATTGTCACCTGCCTGGGGACAGCTGAGCTGAGGGCAGGGCAGGCCCTGTCCAGCTTGTGGGCATCCCACAGGGAATCTGAAGTGCTCATTCTGGCATTATCCCCTGTGTTTATCCCCTTCTGCCAGGGGACATGGAGGAGTCACCCAAGGCTACATGGGGACCCAAGGGCCATGTGACAGCCCAAGCCCTGGGTGCACTGCTGACCGTCGTGTTTCCCTAATGCAGAGGGTTTGGTCGTGAGCTCACACCACGAGCCAGCAGTGTCCTGGAGCGAGCAGTGTCCCTGTGCCACTCCCCCCAGCCATCACCCTGCTTCCTCAAGGGGAAACCGAGTTCACAGAGCGACCAGCAGCCCCTGGAGGGGCAGAGACCCTCGCCGAAGGACGGCTCGTGGCCTGCTCTGTTCCTTGCCCTGGCTCTGGCTGTCCCTGCGGCCCGCCCCCTTCTCCCGTGCCAGCCGCAGCCCGTAGTCCCTGGGCTGGAGGAGTTCGGGGCTGCCGCTGGGCGGCGAGGGCCGGGCACCAGGTGGCGGCCGCGCTCCGCTCGGCTCCGTTCCGGTCCATCCCCGCCTCCGGCCCCATCCCCGGTGCCATCCCCTCCTCTATCCCCGGCCCCTGGCTTCATCCCCGGCTCCGGCTCCATCCTCGGCTCTATCCTCGGCTCCTCTCCGGCTCCATCCCCGGCTCTATCCTCGGCTCCAGCTCCATCCCCGGTGTCATCCCCGGTTTTATTCCCGGCTTCATCCCCGGTGCCAGCTGCGGTGCCATTCGCGGTTCTGGCTTCGTTCCCGGCTCTATTCCTTGCTCCAGTCCCACTCCCGGCTCCATCCACAGCCCTATCCCTGGTTTCAGCTCCAGCTCCAGCCCCCGTTTCTGTTCCCGCATCCAGCTCCGGACGGGGTGCACTGCGGAGCCCACTCCACCCCGCAGGATCCTGCCCCCGCAGAGCTCCTGCAGGGACGAGCCCTGTCTGAAGCCCTCCTCAGCCGCATCCCTGTGGTCCTGACCCGCCGCGCTCCCCAGACCTTTCCCAATACTGTCCTGGCTCTGGCTGAGCCCAGTGCTCAGGGCAGGCCACATCCTGATGTACACGATCTGGATGGACAATGCCTGGGACAAAAGGAGCCCCAGCCTCTCTGTGTGGATATTTTTCACCAGAGACCCCACTCTGCTCTCCTGAGGTGGATGTGAAGGCCGGGGATGGATCCAGAGCAAGCATTTCCAGGCTCCCCACAGCTGATTTTGTCACCGTGTCCCGGCAGAAAGCAGCACCTGTT
The DNA here is from genome assembly GCF_030028575.1 of Malurus melanocephalus. Lineage (NCBI taxonomy): Eukaryota > Metazoa > Chordata > Aves > Passeriformes > Maluridae > Malurus > Malurus melanocephalus. The sequence continues at coordinate 339,816 of NW_026623519.1, read as the reverse complement.
CTCAATCTGACGGCTCTGAGGGGTCCCCACACTGCCCCCACCTCACCTATCTCTGCCTGCTGAGCCTCAGCAGTTCATCCTGCTTCTCCCTGCCCCTCTGTACCCCCCACAGCCCCATGAACTGCAGCACCTGAAGCACTGACAGCCCCCAGGTGCCTTATCCCAGATGTGGAGCAGTTGCTGAGGACTCTGCACATTATCACAGCCCAGCTCACACAGAGCTCATCGTGCAGGACCTGCTCTGCTCCCCTGGCTTTGTCTGCATGGCTCAAACCACTGCGGGTCTTCCTCCCTCAATACCTGGTGCCAAAGCTCTCAGCTCCTTTCTCCTGGCCTCAGGATATCATCCAACCCGGTTTGCCCGGTTTGTCAGTGGTCAGTGGTCCCTGGACACATCTAGAGCAGAGCAGCTCCAGGAACAGCCCCAGCAGGCTGTGTCCTCAGCCATGCTGGGTAAGCAGCTTCCATGCCCAAACAGCATCTTGGGCTTGGGATCTTTATACTCCCCCAGAGCAGAAGATGCTTGGAGAGGAAATCCCCACACCTCCATCAGAAGAGTGCTCTCCCTATGACTCAGGGGACAGGGACCTGGAGCAGCTCCTAATGCCAGGGCTACTGGGAATCACCAGGATGGGGAGCTCTCTCCATTCCTCCGCCACACTTCCTGTCCCACTTGTCTCTTCATCTYGCTGCCCTGTGAGCAGCCTGATCTGGGCTGCAGGAGCCCTGCTGGTCTCTGATYCCATATGGGGCCTCTGGGGCCTGCTGCTGGCCAGACCCCAAGGGCTGCCCGGGGGTGGCCCTGGGGACCTGTGTAGAGCTCCCAGAGGAGCTCCAGCATTACCTTTGTGTGGTGCTCTGCTCACTCAGGGACTGTTGGGTGGCCTTGAGGTAACTCTGCCTCCGAGCTGCAGTTTTTGGGGATGGTTTGGGGCTGGTTTCTGAGTCCTCGCTATCGTCATCCCCCATGGCTTTGATGTAACTCCCGCTCCGCATGCGCCGGCACGGGATCTCGCTGTCCTTGTCCCGGGACAGGGTATTGTTCCACTCCCCCTGAGGCACCTGCGGGAAGAAGGGGAGCATGAGCAGAGATGAGGGATAGTGCTTCTGGGACCAGCAGGACCGCGGGGACTCGGGCAGATTGCTGGACTTTCCGCTGGACTGTAGTGGCAATGAGCAGCACAATTCCTTCACAACCCGCCCTTACCAGTCCATGCCAGGCAGCTCTTAATTTGGTGGCCTCTGTTTTAGCATATCACAGCCATTCCCCACCTCTGTACACCTCCATCCCAGACATGCTCACACAGCCAGCACAAGCTGCACAAGATGCCAAGCATAACAGGGAGGGAGAGGGCAGTCTCACCGGGGCTCTGGGGGGCATTGGGACAGGGCTGGACCACATCACTGGACATAAAGCACTGTTGTGGAGCAGGGCTTKGGGGTCAGAGCCCAGACCTTCACGGGCTCTTTAAGGTTTCTGGGTTGACTGAAACTACTTTCTGGAKCCAAGTCAGGCRCTCACGAATCCCTGTAGAGCAGCTTAGGCACACAGACCTTGTGCTGGCTTCTCTGCACAGAGATGAGCAGCACCTTGGGTATGAAGAAAACTTCTAATCCCACCAGAATGACATCTCCACAATCAATTTAAGGCAGACACAGTCTCTTGTTCCCTYACTAGAGATGTGTGAGCTGATGGTCCCATGGGTGACTGGAAGCACTGGGCAGCCACAGCAGCCACCGCCCTGTCTGCCCACCCTGTGAAGGGTTTTTGAGGGGACCAGAGGCAGAGCCAAGGTGCCCAGGACTGCCCAGGATGAGCCACAGGTAGTGGGGGACAGGTCAGGAGGAAGATGGGGACGTTCCAGGAGCAAGCCTTGTCTTTKTGGCCCACTTGGACTGCAGCTGGCTTTTGTCCTGCCCTCGAGCTGAGAACTGTGGCCAAGGGGCATGTCAGGACAGATATGAGGATGCAGCAATATCAGTGCCAGCACCGGGGCACCAGGGCCACCCAGACTGCCCCAGCAGCAGCTGGGGGTACATGGGGAGTAGTGAAAGGTCTTGGCTGGTGAAAGCATCCCTGCTGACTGTGCTGGATGGAGCTGCTGGAGCTGCCCAGCTGCCCAGGGAGCTATGGGAGYGAGTTCATGCAGAGCTCTGGGGACACAGGGCTGCCATGAGGCAGAGCCGTGCCGTGCCTGTGACCACCCCTGCTCCCAGCAGGGCTCCGTGGCAGCCAGACTGTGTGGCGCTGCTGGGGTGCAGCAGCTCCATGTGAGCTTCAGACCTGCAGGCAGGGACTGCCTGTGCCCCTGAGAGTGCCTGGGCTGTGAGCAGGTGCAGGCTCCATGCACAGCTGAGGGTTTGCTCCTGCCCCAGGGGCTCAGCCGCTGCCCTGCCAGACTGCTCTGGGTGGAACACACCCCAAACTGCCCGTGGGGCTGCTCTGGTGACAGGACCCTGCCTGGAGTGCACCCATGACATGGCACCCACATTTCTGGGGCTGCGGAACAGAGCCGGGGCTGCTCCCAGGTGTGTGGGATCCAGCTGGGGACCGAATGGAGTGAGCCTTCCATGTGAGGCACATCCCCRGCCAGGCCTCCCTGGCCTCATCTGCTGCTGGTGCGCATTTCCCCAGCTCTTTGCATTCTGCTCCTGCAATCTTGGTGCTTGGCTGTGGCTCCCAGGCTGGCTGATCCCAGGCTGTCTGTCCAGCTCAGCGGCTGTGGGTATCATCCATCAGGTCCTTGTAAACACCAGAGCTGAGAGCTCTTCRCCTGCCAGGTGTGAGTGCTGCCTCTGCCCCAGCCTTTGTCTGTTCTGGTGGCCTTGAGGCCAGGAGGGACCCCACCGGCTCCAGCTGAGCCCTGCCATGGGAAGGATCCCCACTGGGATGCCTGGCTCTGACTGTTCCTAGAGGAGACAGGGACCCTGAGAATCACTTTTATATCCATCACCTTGTTTCAGGTCTGCCTAGAGACTGCATTTTGCTGCATGCCTTCTCCTCAGGGTGAGCTGCAGCTCCTGCCTGCAAGGTCTGTGTCAGAATGGGGCTGGTGACAGTAGGCTGGACTGGTGAGGGCAGACAGGGCTGGTGAGGAGCAGGAAGGACCGGCAGGTCCGGTGAGGGCAGGCAGGGCCAGTGAGGGCAGGCAGGGGGCCGGTGAGGGGCAGGCGGGGCCGGTGAGGGGCAGGTAGGGCCGGTGAGGGCAGGGAGGATTGGGGAGGGGTCAGGCAGGGCTGGTGAGGGGCCAGGCAGGGCTGGTGAGGGCAGGGAGGGCTGGCTCCAGCCCCTGGCTGAGGAGGGCAGAGCCTGCCAGCAGCCAAGTGTGCCTTGCAGGACAGGGGCTGAGGACAGGATTGAGGACAGGGACTGCAGGACAGGGACTGCAGGACAGGGACTGAGGACAGGGACTGAGGACAGAACCTGCCTGGCCGTCCCTGGTGCAAGGCCAGCGTTGGGTGGTGTGAAGCAGTGAGTGCTGCTGGGCTCAGCCCAGGACCGTGGGGGCTGTGAGACCTCAGGGACCTGCAGCTGCTCTGCTGGCCCTGCTCGAGGGCAGGGGCTGGGGCTGCTCAGTTCTGCCATGGCTGCATTCTGGTCTCGGGTTCTGTAGGCACAGCAGCACAAAGCTCCAGAGAGTCTCTCTCTGCCCTCCCTGCCCCGCAGGGACCTGTCCCTCTGCCAGGAGCAGCCTGCCCACGGCATCACTACWGCGCCCAGTCCTGACTGAGCTGGCTTAATCCTGCTTTTGCTGCCTTTCCTCTCCTCTGGGCTGCGCCTTGGCAAGGAGCAGGACACAGAGCTGCTCTCAAGGTGCCCCACATTCCAGCTCAGCAGTCAAGGGGAAGGAATGTGCTTGGCAGGACWCCCTCTGCATCTACTGCCCCAGTTTGGAGTGTGTCCCACCTCTGCCTGCACAGAGTCCACTGGGTCTCCCACAACTCTTGCTCCTGTGGGACAGAAAGTGAGACAAGTGTTTTGTAAGTGTAACATCTGCAAAGATAAGGAGGTGCCCTCGGGGACCTGCAAAAGTAGTGCAGGTCCTCTGGGTGCTGTTCAGGGTCTTCTGGGGTGCTTCTGTGCAGGAGSGTGTGAGGAGTCTGTCCCACAGCTTGAAGCTCTGCGATGGGGTGACGAGCCCAGAGCAGCTCCTSTGATCAAGGACAGACCTCAAGAGCCTCTCGATGGCAGCAGAGCTCCTGGCAGGTAAGACCGTGGGCTCTAAGGACAGCCAAGTGGCACAGACGGCACTCAGGCCTGGCAGAGCACCTCTGAAGGCTCCTCATGGGCAGTGGGACTCTGCTGCCCTTCCTGCTGCTCTCCCAGATGTGGCCTTGATTTTGCCTGTGGTCTTTGGGTGGTGTGGAAGGGGTGGGAGGAAGAGGATACCCAGGTCTGGAGATTCTCTGGAGACTGGGGATGCCCCTACCCTGAGGCTGCATGGGGGTGAAGAGTGGGCAGAAGGGATGGTCTGGCAGGCTTTAGGACGTGAATCCTCCCTTGTGCCCAGTTMTGGTCCATGTGGTGCCAGGTGGTGCAGTGATGTGGGATCCAGGCTCGTGTCCATCCCTGGAGCTGGGCTCCACAGTGCTATCTCTCACCAAACTCTGTGTTGTCACCAGCCAGCAGCACCACCTGGCTCTGCAGCTCTCCTGCCATGAGCTAGCGCAGAGGGAAAAGGAAAGGGTGACGGGGAGGCTTCCCTTGGGGCATCCCCCAGTGCCTGGAGCAGCGACAGGGCCGGGGGTGGAGGGAAGGGGAAACCTCTGCTCCTGGGCTCTGYCAGGAGCTGCAGTGCTGCCTCCTCTCAGGGTGGGTCAGGGTAAGGGGCTCAGGGAGCGCACAGGGCCAGCTCTGCCATGCAGCCAGCCCTGCAAACACGGCCATGCAGCACAGGAACACCCTGCTCAGCACTCGGGGGGCATGGGCCATGCTCGGGCTCCACTGCTGCGGGCACACCGCTGCTCCCTCCGGGGCTGCGCCCCCCGGGCTGTCCCAAAGGCTCAGCTGTGGGGTCAGCCATGTCCTTGAGAAAGTGAACTGGAGCCAGGCTGTCCCTCTGGCRAGGCACCCTCTGCCACTGGACTACATTCCTGCTCCATGGCAGCTCTGTGGGGCTAGCGTGAGACACTCAGTGTTGTGGAGTGGCCTGGTGCTGACCAGGTCAGCCACTCTGGAATAGGAATAATTTCTGAGCTCTGCTGTGGTCTTGCTGGGGTCAGGAAGGCTGGTTCAGGATGATGCATCAGGTTAATGGTGGCTGTCCCTGATGGGCCACACGCTGTCTGTCCCTGCAGCATGGTCTGGGGACCCACAGCCCCTGCTCACCCCTGCCTGGGGCATCTCCCACTCCAAGGAGCTTCTCAGCCTCTTCCCTTGTGCTCCCAGSCATACATGGGGCCCATGGGGACAGGGGATGGGGAGCAAAGCCTCCCTCCTTGGGGACTGTACTCTAAGGATGGAGCTGTGTCACCCTGGGGACTGATCTTGAGAAATCCCCACCCTGCTAGGACACGGCTGGACCCGGAGCTGGAGCTGGGTGATTACCAGCTCCAGCATCTGGGTATGGATGTTTCCAGGGCCTGGAAATGCCACATGGACCCCCAATAGCCCTGATGAATCCCAGAAATACCCATAGCCTTCAAATGGGACAGGAGAGGTGAACAGCCTTGGGGGCTTATCCAGCCCAGAGGTTGAGGTGTCCTGTTTGTCCCCATCCCACTCTTCCTGCCTTCCCTCATGTCACTTCACCCTGGGACCCACTGGGAATTTCTGCCTGGCAGCAGCCCCTTCTGCAGCAGAGCAGGGCACCCGTGCCCCCCCCAGGCACTGGGGAGGCACATCCCCGTGGTTATTCCCCATGACACATGGAGGGAGTGGCTCATCCTGTCCCCAGGTGTGACAGGGGACACATGGCCTTACAAAAGGACATCTCCCCAGCACCAGCTCCAGAGGTGACTTCTCCATCACCATTACCATGCCAAGGAGGGGTCGGGATATGATCCTCCCATCCTCCTGTGAGATGCCTGAGCGCTGTGCCCTGATCTCTGGGGAATCTGGGGACAAGGAGAGCCTGAGCTTGTGGGGGCATCGTTTTGGGTCTGGGTGCCCCGAGTCTTGGTTCTGATGAGCTGCTGGTGAGCACAGGGGCTGCCCCAGGCTCTGGGGGTGTTGGTCACATCCCAGTGTCCCTCAGCACCCCTCCAGCCATGCCAGTCGTGGCCGTCGGCTGTTCCCTACCCACGCTGAGTCTGGTGGTGCAGGCTGCCACCCCTGTTCGATGGTCCCGGGAGGATCGGGGCGGGAGGGGGCTGGGCAAAAGCTTCCCCTCAAAACAAGATCCCTACCTGGGCGCTGCCTGCGTCGGTCGGCCCGGGGCTGAGGGGCTGGTCCCACCTCCGTGTGGGCTCGCTCGGCTGCCGCGGGGCACCCGTGTCCTCCCAGCTGAGCGGTGGGGCTGCCCAGCTGCTGGCCGGGCCCGTGCCACCCAGCTGTGCCCACAGCCCTCCGTCAGGCTGTCGAGAAATGGAGGCTCATTACATGGGGGGGAACGAGKGGGGTGGCCTTGCACCCTGCAGCTCAGGGGCTGTCAGGGCTGCCTGCCGGGCTCTGCACCGCAGTCTCGAGGGAGCAGGGCCCGTGGAGAGCTTGGCTGCAGCTCTTAAACCTCAAAAGGTGTAACTGGAACGAGCAGGGGCAAAGAAAAAGAAAYCAGGCCAAGACCATTTTCCCTGCTGGGGTTCCTGATGTAGTCATTTCAGCCCCTTGGAAATTTGATTTGCAACTGGGGCCAGCAAGGTATTGGAAGCAGAGTGTGCTTCAATAATTCATSACTTTTAAAGCCTCTAAGCCCGCTGGGCACAGCCAGGGGAGCCCCCAGCACCTCTGCATTAAAAGGATGCTGAAGAGATTTACACACACAGACCACGCCTCTCCTCCCCCCATGCAGGCCTGGCTTATTTGTGTTCATTCCTCTCTCTAGGGCACAACCAGCCATTCCCACCACTCCAGCGCCGCTTTCAGAACCTGCCGCAGACCGGGAGCTGTTGGTGCCAAGGTTTCAAACCAGCAGCAGCCATGCAGGCCATACAAGGATCTGGCACTGCCCTGCTTCACAGTCCTGCCCCGTGGGCAAGCAGCGAGGTGGCTGCTGGTCCTACCAGTGCTCCTGGGAAGCTGGGCAGAGCGGGACTGACGGGGCACGCCGGCATGTCCTTGCAATGCATGGAGATAAGGGTGAGCGTTAGTGAGCACTGCTGACCTTCAGCCCGGGGGTGGTGGCACAGGGGTCTCTGCAGGGGCCTGAGGAGCTGTGGTCAGTGTGACATGAGCATTCTGAGTGTTGCGGGCACAGGAAWATGCCACGTGGCAGCTACATCTCTGCCTGCCCAGGAGTATCTCCCTGCACCCGTAGAGTGTGGGCAGACAGTGGGGACACGCGGGGACCCACAGCAAATGGGGATCACGCCCGGCAGAGGGGTTGGGTGGCATGTCCCTCCACCCCCCACTGCCATGGTCCAGCACAGGGCCTGGGCATGCTGGGACAGTGCTGCAGCTGTGGCAGATGGACCCCATCAGCATCAGTGTCCCCCACAAGAGGAGAGAAGGTTTGTTCCCAGGGCCTTCCCCAGCCCTCTCCTGGCAGTATGACCTRAGGTGGCAGCTGAACCACCTGGAGATGTTTGATTAGGTCACACAGGTACCTACTGAGAGGACGTCCCTGAATTACCGTGCTCTCCCTGTGCAGAGMACCCCACATCCCGCCGTGGCACCCACCTGCAGGTAGTGGTAGGCCAAGTCCTGGTGGCAGGACTTGGATTTGAGCAAGGCTTTGTCGATGGTGGCAGAGGCCTTCTGGCACACCTCCCGGGCATGGCTGAGMGTCAGCGTGGACCAGGAGCCCCGCTTGATGTAGTTGGAGTCATTGTTGATGGGGATATTGGTGCAAGGGGTGACCTTGAGGTCGTTATTGCTCTTGGAGGATTTCAGCATGTGCTCGCTGATGGTGTTGTAGGCGTGCATGAAGTACTTTGGCTGGCTGTGGTCGGGTTGCCGGCCCAGTGTCATCAGCCCCATGGGGTTGCGGTAGCTGCAGGTGTCACTGTCCAGGTTGTCGTCAGAGCTCCACCAGCCAGAGATGTTGGACCTGGTCCTGCGCTTGGGCTCCGAGGTCTTTGCCCGGTCCTTGCTCTTGCTCCTCCGGTTTTGTTTGGTGTCATCTGCCCCCTTCTTCCCGTTTGCGTTGCCCTTGGCGGGACCCTCCAGACTCTGGGACTTGGCAAAGAGCTTCTGCACCGARTGCACAAGGTGCCGGATGCGCCCTGGGCTCTCACTCCGGTGCTTGGCRTCACTCCGTTGGAACTGGAGGGTGCTGAAGCCGTCCCTGTGGATGGGCAGCTGCTTCTCAAACTGATCGAGGAGGTTGGCAGGCAGGCGGTTGATCTTTGTGGCTTGGGCATGGCTCGGAAAAGGGTTGTCATCCGGCACCTCGAAGTGGGAGTTGTAATGGATGCGGGGGAAGGTGCTGCTGTTGGAGATCTGGTTGTTGAGCGGAAGGAGACAGTCGCTGTGGACAGTGTTCTGGGCTGGGAAGCGGGGATCCATGGTGAAGGAGTCAGTGGGGCTGAGGAGGTAAGGGTTCCTGTCCTGGGGGGCATAAAGAGAGTCTTGAGGGGARTCCAGGTTTTCGGACAGATGGCGGCTCCTGTTGTCGCCTAAGCCCTTCATGTTCCCAGTGCTTCCTAGACCATGGCTCAGGGAYGGTGCAGCAGAGCCTTCGCAGACCTCCCTGCAGCTGGAGGGAGAGGACAGATGATGAGAAACCACCGGGAAACCCTCTAGCAGTCCACTCCTCAGCAAGGACATATCCCTGTCCCCCTCTGAGAGCAAATGCCACCAGAGTTCAGGGATGAAAGAGAGAAGYAGRGGGGARRAGGCAGGAAGGGAGGAGAAAGGGTGGAAGACCAGGGGCTGGAGGGAGGAGGGGCAGGATTCACATCCCCACTGCAGCTGCAGTGCTCGTGTGCCTCAGTGCCCACCTCTGGCTGCTCAACAACGCTGCTGCTGCTGTTCTGGGGCCGCACATGGTTATTAACAGGGTCCACTCACAGCAGTGGGACAGMAGCACTGCCAGCAGGTCCCTGCTTGTCCCATTTGCTCGGGGGGCCAGAGTAAAGCTGCTGTCACAGCCCAGCAGGTCCTGGCCGAGCTCAGGCAGCCTGGAGCCAAGCACCCAGCTCTGCAGGGTGCCCGGTGTTCCTGTGTGATGGATCCTGGGGCTGGCACAGCTCCYGCAGCTGTGCTAATGTGACATGATGGTAGACACTCCTCTGCAGCCAGGGCTGCGTTCCTGGCAGGTTCTGCCCTGGAGCACAGCATGTCAGTGGCTTTGTGAGAACGGAGGTGTTTGTGTGCACTCAGAGCCTGACCCGAGAAGCTGTTGGCTGCTCAGATGATGATTTCTGCTGTGCTGCACCATTGCCAGGGAGCTGTGTCACCTGTGCCACCCTCAAGCCTGCCTGTGTGTCCCTGCCACTGTCCCTTCTGCYACAGCAAGGGGCTGGGGTTGGTCCCTTTCTTTCAGCAGGTGCAGGATCCCTGCGGGGTGGTGGCAGGGCAGCTGGACAGAGGGATCCCCTGAGGGCAGGGGAGATTTCCTGAACATCTCCCCAGTGGTCTTACCCCATCCTGCTCAGCTSAGAGGGATCCTCATCTGCACTGGCTTATACAGGGAAAAATGACAAACTTTTTGGATTTGATGAAAAGAAAAATCAATGGACATTTATATGAGTTGAGCTGTCAATCAATAAGTTGATTTTTCCATACTTGAAATCATGGAGTGTATGAATGAACTCTTACTTCTTGTTAACTTTTAGTTTAGTGTCTTAGTTCTTTTTTGGCTTAGTTTAAGTGTCACTTAAAAAAGATAGTGACTTTTAACGCATGCAGATGCTGTGTCTCTGTGAGGAGCAGAGTTGGCAGTTTGTGCTCCTGACTTCTCCCTTTCAGCCAGGGATGGTCTCCAGTCTCTGAGGAGCTCATCCCCCATGTGTGGCGTGGCCAGCAAGGTGCCCCAGTGGYGTGGGAGTGGAGCCAGTGACTACTGCAGGATGGCAGGAATTGACAGGCTTGTCTTCCTTCCTCACCAGGGAAAAACGTATTAATAATGAAAAACAGCTGGAGCTTTAAATAATTGTTTGGAAGCATGAAAAAAAAAAAAAAAAAAGAAATGGAATGTATTCTATGGTTTGATGGGTTTTACAGTCTCCATTTAACTCTGCCACTTCCAGTGGGTTGGCAGAGCCAAGCTGGGCTTTCTACAGCTGCAGTGGGCACAGCCTGGGCTCCCCACACTGCACCAGTGGAGACCCCCTCTCGTGAGCCCTGTCCCCGAGGGTCCTGCTCACACTGACCCCAGCCCACTGCCCCCTGTGCTGATGGCAGCACTCTGGGSCATCCCAGGGCCCTACGCCAGGATTGCCCAGTCCTGACCCAGGACAGGTTGCATGGCCCCATGGGGTGGCTCCTCCTCTCCTGCTGCTGAGCTGCCYCAGCTGTCTTTGCCTCCATGCTGTGCCTGGTCTGGGCTGGGCTGTGGTGGCTTGGGCAAGATGATTTGCCCCTCTGTGCCACATGGAGCGTGCTCAGGCATTTTGGGGATGAGGACATGGCCTGAGCTGGGAAATGCTGACACCAAAGCTGCCCTATCTGCCGAAACCCCAAATGCAGCCTTAGCCTTGACTGGTGTCCAGCTGCTCCTGGTCCCTGATGGTGCCATCCCAATTCCYGCAGTGCTCTCCTGGAGAGAGCACTCCTGGAGTCCTCTGCCCAYGGGACCTGCTGGGCTGGTGGATCTGGGGTGGTACTGGCTGGGAAGGTGCCAGCAGGGAGGCTCAGGATATGCCAGTGCCACCCACAGTGTGCACAGGATGTGACAGAGAGCTCCAGGTGATGTTCCAAAGGAAACCCCCTGGGCAGAAGGGAAGGACAGGCTGTAGGACAGGATCGGGGCTGAGCCATTAATCTGAATTCCAGATGGTTTTGGATGGCGAAGCCTGCAAGCCTTGGAAGGGAAGCCCTGCAGGAGGCAGAAGCCCCAGTCCTCCCTGAATACCACCTTGAAGGGSCCAGGCTCAGTTCTGCCTGCTGTGGTCTCTCTCCCTTCTCTTCCCCAGTTCCAAACTCCCAGCAAAATCCTCCCCTGCGCCCAAGGCCATCCCGGCTCGGGAGGCTGCACTCCTCCCACAGGACTCAGGCTTCCTGAGGAGACACCATGCCCTGATTAATTACAAAGAGATGTCGCTGGATATTGATATCAATACATCTCTGCCTCCTGAGAGCAGTCAATATTGATATCAATACATCTCTGCCTCCTGAGAGCAGTCAATATTTGAAGCAGAAACCTCCCTGGTGTTCCTGAGAGCCTTCAGCCCAGGAGTGCCTTGCTATAAAGCACCACTGCCTTGTACTCACTGGGCTCCAGAGAAACTCAAACTGCCTCAGGTATCAAAATAAAGAGGGAAATGAAATAAATGTAAATCAATAGCATGTAATGATGGTCTAGTGTGCACAGGAGGAGAAGGGCCGGGGTTGGGCTGGGTCYGGGTGCTGGCAAGGCAGAGGGGCAGGGAGGAAACACTGCAGGGCTGGGGGATGAGTGGGAAGGGAGGRAAAGAGAAGATTTTGGAGGGGCAGGGGCAGAAAGGATGGCAGGGTAGGAGCAGGGGAGAGCAGMTTTCTCCCAGCCTGGTTTCCCCCTACCTGGGGTGGCCACTCGTTTCTGTACGGCAGAGTTCATTGTTCCCTGCTCCTGTGGGGCTGCCACAGGTCCTAATCCTGTGTGTCCTGCCTGCCCTGGGATCCCTTCCCTTGCTGCCCAGGGAAATGTGAGGTGCATCCCTGCTGCTGGGCATGTCCTGGTGCCCACCATGCTGTTTCAGGCCTCCTCTGTCAGCTGCTTTCCCTCTGAGATGGATTAAACTGTTTYCTTACATTTCAATTACCCTCTGCAATCCTTGGCACTTTTGTGAGATATGGGGTCGGGTAAGGGAAAAGTCCAGCAAGATCTTCCCTGCCATCTTTTTGATTTGGAAGGATGTAAAAAGCCTGAAACTAAATCTCCCAAATCCATGACCCTGCAGCTCACAGACTGGGCAAGGGCTGTCTCCTGGCACAGCTGCCCAGTGTCCCCACTGTGCCACCCTGCCCTGAGCCAGGCACTCCCAGGGCTGGTCAGCCCCCACYACAGAGGGGGCATCAGGGTCATTGCAGGAGAAACCCTGCAGAGGGTCACAGCCGGGGTGAGGACAGGTCCCCATAGCCCATGGRAAGGGGCTGGTATCACCCCATAACATCCCTTCCCCTCAGCCTGTTTGCTCAGGGCTGCCCTTCCTCTTCCCAGTGGCTTTGCTGGTGCTCAGAGAACTTGAAAGTGAAGGGGCTGAAGTGACCTAACCTGATTTATAGCACCTTTGTGTGTCCCAGACCCCAGCCAGAGGCAGCTTCCCCTTGAGCCTGGTTCACAGGCTGCACCCAACCCTGGAGCAGCACCTCTGGCGGCTGCAGACAGCAGGCAGGACTGCTGGAGGTGACACAGTGCGACACAGGTGTCACAGTGTGACACATGGTAGATGCCCATGGGAACAGGCTCCTGCAGAGCTAGTGAGTGCTGTGCTGGGGGCTCATGTCACCCTCCACAAGCAGCTCAGTGCTGCCTCCCTGCCTTTCCTCTGCCCTTGGCACACATCTGCCACACAAGGATTTCCTGTCCCCTCCATGGCSACCCAGCCCTGTTGACACAGCCATGGCTGCCATGGCTGAGCGATGCCTTGATCCAGAAATGGGCACTTGAAGAGCTCCCCAAGTGGTGCTGAGGCCCTGGYACAGGTTGCCCAGAGAAGCTGTGGCTGCCCCTGGATCCCTGGAAGAGTCCCAGGCCAGGTTGGATGGAGCTCGGAGCACCCTGGGACAGTGGAAGGTGTCCCTGCCCTTGGCAGGGTTGGCACTRGATGATCTTTAAGGTCCCTCCAACCCACACCATTCCAGGATGCTCTGGTTCCCTGATTCCTGGTACTACTGAGGCAGGACTGGCCAGGAAGGGCCAGGAGGCACCTGGGTGATGCTCAGGAGAGGCTGGCAGCACCTCGGGAGAAGGAGCAGCCTGTAACGCACTACTGCCCGGGGCACACGGCCTCCAGCACTGACAGGGTTCAGGGCACCCTTTGGACTCAGCGGCTCCTGCCCTCTGCCCACTGGCTCCTCCAGGGCTCCCTGTCCCCCAGGCTCCCACACAAAGCATGGCCCAGCCACCCAGGCTGGCTGCAAACACCGAGGTCTTTTTATATCTGGAACCAGCGGCACGGTAATAATGGGCTGCAGTCGGGAGAGATGATTCGCAGCCTGCAGGGGGAAAATGCCTCTGCTGCCGCTGCTGCGAGGAGCTGGAAGGATCTGTGCACTGTTCTGCAGGTGACGTGGGCCTGCCCACACGCTCCGAGCCCAACGCTCCCGGAATTAGCAGAACTGTGGATGTGGCGCTGGGCGCGGGGGGCGCTGGCTGCCAGAGCCCGGCATTAATGATGATTCAGAGTTCACAATCTGATCGGGATGGATAAAAATAGCTGGCTTCTGCTCGGAACGATTCATTACACAACAGACCCTCCTCCCACTGCACTGCTCCAGGGTCGCTCCCTTTGCTGGCCAGCAGCTCCGTTTTCAGGGACGGACAGGAGGTAGCAGTGCCCATCCCAGGAGGAGACAGGGGCTCATTGATGCTCCCCATGTGACAGTGCTACCAGGAGAGCTGGGCACTCTCCACACAGCGAGGCAGGGGACAGTGGCTTCCAGTAAGCCAAGCGAGCCATCTATTTGGGATCTCTCCTCAGACGATAGGGGTTCCTTGACAGGGCCCGTGTGCCCCTTGCCTCAGGGTGTCCCAGGTGCTCACCCAGCCCATGCCCACCGCCCTGCCAGGCAGCCATGGCCAGGCAAAGCACACCCAGTGCCTGCTCCAGASTCTGATCCCTCAGCTGCAGCCCTGGGGAAGGATTTCCCCACATCTCTCCTCATGTGGGAATACATGCCTGGTGCCCTTAGAGTGTGGGATCCACACACAGCTCGCAAGGCCCAACAGCAGCTTGGTTCTGTGGTCTCCTGCTTGTTCTTCAGGCCAAGGGGTGTCTCTGCCCACTGGTGCACACTGGGGTGATGAGAAGGTAGAGGATCTGACTGGCACCATCCCAAAATGACACAGAATAATTTATCTTACCTTAAATGCTCTAAATACTGAGGTTTTTGTTCTTTTTTTTTTAATCTACCATCAAAACCATATCCTGTGGAAGTTGAAGGCTGTGATATGACAGAGATTTTTGACTTCAGGTGCTGTTTAATCTGGAGGAGCAGATGAACTCCTGAGAGAGACAGAGAACTTATTTCCATGCAGGTGTCACTGGTAATATAATCAAGTCTCCAGGGAGCAAAACCCCAGAAATTCTGCAACCTATTTGTCTGTCCCTAAATAGAAGTTGCTCAAAGTTCTCCATGAGACAGGATTTGCTCTGAATCGGGAAATGCAAAGCATTAAGTAGGTCAAATGAGACAAATGAGACAGATAAGAAAGGGAATTTTCAGGAAGAGAGCAGGACAGCTGATGAGGTGGCTGGAGTGAAAGACCAGGGCAGGGAGCTGGATTGTCTTTGAAAGCCACCGGCAGCCTCTGCTGCCTTGCAGAGCACTTGGGGCACAGGAACACATGGGGCATGTTGCAGCTTGGCTGGAAAAGCAGCTAATGAGAACATTCTGGCCCAAAGCTGACCTGGTCTGGCCAGTGCTGTTCAAGGGGTCTGGAGGGGGTGAGGGAGCATCTGCATTGCCCCCATGGAGTCAGTGAGRGTTACAAAGCCCTGGATGCAAAGCCCTTGCCCTGCCCCTGCCCTAACTACCAGGGACGGAGGTACCCACCCTTGCACAAAAACCTGTGACCCACACAAAGGCACAGACCCTGCCTGGCCTCCTGTGCTACCACCCTGCCCAAACCCTAGTGGGTCCTCCTGCCTCTCTGTGCTGCCAGARCAAGCAGCAGCCCCAGGACCATGGCACCAGTGCCCCTTCCAGACCACAGGAACCATGCTGAGAAGGAGGAGGAGGGTCAGCCTGGAGGAGACTGAGGTCAAACTTTGTTGGAGAAGACTCCATGAGGAGAAGATGCTGAGCTCTGCTTTGTATGACTGGTGGCAGGACCCAGTGAAGGGCTGGAGCTGTGCCAGGGCAGGCTCAGGCTGGATCTCAGGCAAAGGCTCTTCCCCCAGAGAGTGCTGGGCACTGCCCAGGCTCCCCAGGGAATGGTCCCAGCCCCGAGGCTGCCAGAGCTCCAGCAGCGTTTGGATAGTACTGCCAGGGATGCACAGGGTGGGCTTGTTGGGGGGTCTGTGCAGGACCAGAGCTGGATCAATGATCCTGTGGGACCCTTCCASCTCAGCATCTTTCATGATTCTGTCTCCTCACCCTCGATGTTTGTGACAGAGTAGAGAAGGGCTGTGACTGTCACTGAGCACCACTAGTACTCTRCAGCTGTGCAGGGACGCTGCTTTGCTCCAGGGTAGATGTTCCCACTGCCTAAATGTCCACACAGAGCCAGGCAGGGCCCTRCCTGCATTTGGGATGCAGGATAGAGATGCTCTTTGCCACTGGCTTTGCTCAGTGCCTCAAACAAAGCAGCTCCTAATGTCCGAGGGTCCCAGGGCRAAGGGGAGCAGGTAGGAAAAGCCAGCAGCTCCCTCTGCCATCCCCTCAGAGCCCAGGCTGGGCCCGTGTGCGGCTCCCGCGTGCTCCGAGCTTGGGAACACTTCCTTTGTCTCAAAGTGGGTCAGGCGGAGGCGTGACGTTACTATAGCAATGGGCAGGAGATTTCATAACTTTATTTTGCGAAGGGCGTGTTGCAGGATTGGCCAGGATTCGGAGGGAGGGCTGTAACTGAATCACCCTCCAGCTCTCCTTCCCCAGCCTGCTCCTGCAGGAGCTCCGCTGCCCCTTGGCAACGAGCACGGAGAGCCAGGTCTGTCCCCCCACCCCCCTCAGGGGTCCCAAAGCCACCCCTGGGCCATCCTGTACCTGTCACAGCTCGCTGGGCTCGGGGCCTAGGGCAGACTCAGCATCCTGGGCACCGTGTGTCCCTCTGGGCTCCAGGGCTGTCCCTCATGAAGACCTGCAGGGCAGAGAGAGAAAAGGGGACATGTGCTCAGGTCACAGTGATCAAAGAGGCACCATCCTGACCAACGTCCCAGGCCACAACCCGGGCACTGCAAACACTCGAGAGCCCTGCCTGATGGCCAGGCCTTGCCCAGCAAAGGGCACAGCAAGGCAGAGGCAGTGCCCACAGCACAGGGAAAGATGGGTCCTGTGCAAGTGGGTCCTGTGTCCCTCTGGGCATCACATGGGTTGAGAGGATGAGCTGGAGATCAGCCAGGTGAGGAGAAGAACATCCAAAATGCTCCTTGTTTGGGGGCTTGGGGCTGAGCCCCTTTATGGGAAAGTGTTCCTTGTCTTCCCTTTCCTTGTCTCTTTGTCCTGGAATAATGCCCCTGCAGTCCGTGGCCATGCCAGGAGCCACTGACCTGGGCAGGAGGGACCCTGTCACCCTCTGGGCTGTCCCCTTTGGGACCGAGCCCAGGGAGGCAGGAAGGACAATCCTGGGGTGGCAGATGGCAACCCGTGTGTCCCCCTGGCTGTGTCCCAGCAAAGCACCTGCCAGAAGCTGCTCTGGCTCTCACCTGCTAGTGCTGCTCACTGCAGCTCCCACCCAACCTCTCCCATCTGGGCACTAGGTGCTACTGTGCTGCAGCTACAGCCTGGGGCTTCCTCCTTCCGTGCCATCCACCCATGCTGCAAACCACTGGAAAAATGCTCCCTCTGGGAAAAAACAGGTAAATAAATATGGGAAAAAAACCCCAGTGTGTCCTCAAAATCCTACACAGCACACAGCTAACACAGCCTGAGTTGCCTAATCAGTGACATTAAATACTAATTGGGGTTTGCATTGATGAACATGCCAGGGTGGTTTGTGTGTACACACAGCCTGTCTGTCTTGTACTGGGAGCTGCTGGGGCAAACTGGGCAGCTCCTGCYGCAGGGAAGCAGGAGGTGGGAATGGTATGGGAACCAGAGGAGGTGTCAGCCTTCCAAGGTCAGTTTGTTCATTCCTGGTTGAATGGAGGAGGGTTTGAGAAGGCCCATGAGAGCTCAAAGAGGGGTGAAAATAGGTGAACCCCAGTTTCTTGGCTCAGATGGAAGGCTGGGACAAGGATACAAACCTTGGCAATTTTTTTAGGACAGCCAGATCCAGGTGCTGGGCTTAACTCTCAGTGTCAACCCTGGTGACGCAGAAGAGAATCAAACTTGTGCCAAGAGATGAGGCAGCAGCTCTTTGTCCCCAGAATGAAGATGGGCACTGCAGTGCCCCGAAGACCCCACCCTGCTACCACCCAGCAAGCGGGGCTTTATCCCCAGATTAACTCCTGCCTAGGGGATTATACACTTCCCGGTTGCCTGGCTATGGCAGCGGCACTGTGCTCTCCTCAGCACACCCAGCAGCCCTCCCAGAACCTGTCCCAGATGGAAGAGATGGAGAGGCACCAGGCAGGCAGAGAATAAGGRCACTGAGTTCACTCTGAGGCCCTCATGAGGGGTATCCCAAAGGACAGAAGGATGGAAAGCCTGGGAAGATCAGCAGAGTGGCCTCCTAAACTGGGTACAAACCCTCATCTCCTTCCCACTAACTCCATCCCCYATCACTGCAAAGGTTCGTCTGTCACATCTGTCCCCAGAGCTCACCTGCCTTCTACAGCCTTCTACCACTCCTTCCCTGAGCTCCTTGCTGCTGCTGGCAGCTGGGCTGTGAAGCCAGAGCCCAGGGCTGAGCCAGGGGTGCAGAAATGTGACCCCACCCAGCCTGGGCGGCCTCTGTCCTGGACATCAGCTTTCCCAGGCCAAGGACACCTCTCTGGCCCAAACCTGGGCATTCCTGGCGTCAGGGATGTTTGGAGGTCACAGGTCACTTCCAGCAGCCCACTGGTGCCAGCAGTGAGTGCATCACTATGTGACTGTGCCAGGACTGTGTGGCAGGGCCAGGTGGCACCAACTTCACGGCACAGTCACTGTGGCAGTGGCACCACCCGGCCCTCTTGCAGCTCTCGCCATGGGAAAGGGAATTCCACCTACTGTCAGATAGGGTGGGTTTGAGCCCATGATCCAGGCAGCAGAGCCACCAGCACAGCCAGGATCCATGGCCAGAGCTCCCTCCTTTCCAACTCCCATCCACCCACCCATCTCTGTCACCCGCTGTCACTGTCCTGCTCTAATGCCACCAGTGCTGGGATGCAGGACAGTGCCCTATACCACTGGAGCCACTGAGGGCCACCATGGAAATCAGCAGCATCCAGAAATTCCCCTAGCACCCTCGTGGCTGCACAGGCAGTCCCACGAGCACCCAGAATCCTGAAGCGCCACCATAAGCTGCTAGGATGGAAGCACCTGTGCAGTGCTGACTTCACCCATTATGGTGTCTGTCACCATCAACCTCAGGGTGCCCCAGGCCCCCAGGAAAAGCCCAATTCTGGCACCTCCCAGCATATAYGATGTGTGGGAGGAGCAGTGCCTGGGTGCCCCCTCACCCAGCAGGTTCCTCCAACCCAATGAGGCCACTGGAGCTCTTCAAGAAGAAGAATGTTGGTGTATAATATTGCATTTCCCTTTGCATGCTGCTCTTGCACTGAGTGAATGGTGCCATAATTGCTTTTAATTAATATCAGCATCAGTGCCCAAGGAAATGCAAATGAACAATTGTGCCACCAGCACAACCACTCGATGTTAGCGACCAGCCAGACACCTCCATCATCCCTCTCCTCTCCATCAGACACCTCCATTGCCCCCATTCCTCCACCCAGACACCTCCATAGCCCCTGTTCTCCATCAGACACCTCCATTACTCCTGTTCCTCCATCCAGACACATCCATCATCCCTCTCCTCCTCCATCTCAGGAGCAGGATGCTCATGGCTGCAGTGTGAGGGGGTGGGATGAAAGCCAATGCCTGGAAGGACAGGAGAGGTGCTGTCAGCTCAGGGAAGGGCACTGAACACCAAGGGGAGATGGCGAGCAGGGGCCAAGATAGTGCCCTGTTTTTCCAGGCAATGAGAGCACAGGATGCCAGAAGAAGCAGCCAAGGGCGCATCCAGGACCTCCTGTTCCCGGCTCAGGGGTGTCTTGCTGATGAACTGATGTCYGTTCAAGCCAGTTCTGGTGAATGGGGTCTCATGCTCTGCAGCCAAGCCTCACTGGAGAATCAGCTGGTGACCATTGCCCTCTTAGTCTGGGGGAGGAGCCCACAGCCTGCCCTGCTGGAGCCTAGGGGGGAGTCTRTGACTGGAGAAGGCCTTGAAGGGAYGGATCTGGTGCTCCTGATCCCACCTCAGAGGTGGCTGCAGGTCGGTGATGAAATCTGAAGCATCCAGTGCCTGCTGGGGCCTCCCAAGGAAGGCAATGAGGTTTCAGCCATGAGTGAGAAGAGGGAAGCACAGCAAGAGGGGCAGGGGCGTCCTTGCCCTCCTGCCACTCCAGAACCACATTGGTGGGGTCACAGCCGGAGCAGAGCCAGGCCAGGAGAGTTGGGGAGATGCAGGTGGTACTGGGATCTAATTCCAGGGAAAATCTTGTGCGATGTTACAGGCTCAAAGAGCAGCACTTCGGGCTGGTCTGTGTGAGAAGGGAGGTCCCTCACCTCCTGCTCCTTCCTGCTCCTCCTCCAGACTTGGAAGAGCCTCAGCAAACCACCCACGGCTGCTTTTGGTAAACCTGAGAGGAGATGAAGCCATCATTGCAGGGAACAAGCACAGTGGCCTGGCAGCCAGCCCAGTGCTGGATCCAGAGTTCGGGGAGAGGGCTGTGAGTTCCTGTGAGACGCTACGAGARTGGCAGGGATGTGGCAGGGATGGGGGACGAGCAGGTCTGGCACAGGGGCAGAGAGGAGAGGGCAAGGAGTAAAGCACATTCCACAGGCAGGTGCCCAGCGATGGCAGGAGCTGCTGAGCACAGGGTTCCTGCCTGCTGCTGTTGTCCCGTCCTGCTATCGCCCCTGCTGCTCTCCTCCCCAGCCTGAATCCCTCTGACACCGGGATTTACAGGCTGTATGATCTCACATGGACATTGCCAGTCCTKCTGAAACATAACATCACTGTGTGCAAAACCAGGCACAGAACTAATGACAATACATATATGTATGTGCTCTTGTACCGCTAGTCTCTGCACCATTTCTCTGGTTAAAATGAATGCATTTAGCTGATTTGGGCYGCCCAGAAAGAATCACCCGTTCTGWAGGGGGTGTTTGGGGGGTGAGTTGGGAACAGCACCTTCAGGGAAGGACAAAAGGCTGCTGTGGAGACAGGGGAGAGCACAGATGAGATATGGCTGACCATAAGAGATTTGTAGACAGGATGAAGATTCTTCTGAGGAGGCGTAAGAGGAAAAATCCGTGCATGAAAACACCAGAGGGAACAACGGAGCAAAGGTGGGAAGAGTGGGAAGTCCTGCTGAGCTGTGAGGAAGGTGCTCCTCTCTCCAAGCCCAGAAGGTTCCCACACAGATGCCTCGTCAGCAGGATCCTGCTGGGCCATGGGAGCAGAGAAACGAGGGCACGGCACGTGGCTCAGGCTTCTCCTCTTGGCTCTCTGACAGGAGAATGTCTTGAACACAAGGACAATGTCCCTGCCTAAGATGGAAGGTGAASTCAGCAAGAAGATGAGGCAAAAGATCTGCCCTCACGACTCCCAGAGGTCCAACCCCACATCACTGTCAGCTGAGAGCAACCTTGGGGACACAGTGGGGACCTCACAATGGCACCTCTTTAACTCCGTACACAGCAGGACCTGCTAGACCCAGGAGGCATCTCATAAAGGAGAAAGACTTTGGAGAGAGTGACTATGAGTGACTGAAATCTGTTTCACTTGAAAGAAACATCACCCTCCCTTCTGCTAAGATCTTATATATTAAATTTGCTGCCACCAATTTACTAAATAAACACAGAAACAACCTCTGCTCGACTGGTTCAGATTAGGTATTAGACAAAATTGTTTCACTGACAGAGTGATCAGGCACAGGGATAAGCTGCCCAGGGAGGAAGTGTGGAAGTGTTCCAGAGCTGTCTGGATGTGGCACTTGGGGACATGGTTTAAGGGGTGATTACGGTGGGGCTGGGTTGATTGTTGGACTTGKTGATCTCAAAGGTGACCTCGATCTGTCCAAGCTTGAGGATTCTGTGATCTGAGATGGGAGAGTGGCCAGGCCAGCAGCCCTGGAGGGCAGAGAAGGGGACAYCATTCCCCTTGGGTGGGGGTTACCCATTCTTGGCACCCTAGCAAACAGCCCCGAGATTCCCAGTGTGGGAATGGGGAAGGAGCAGGGCAGAGCAGAATTGARCCTCTCCGTCCAGGCAGTGGGAGAACTGAGCCCCCCAGCAGGGAAGAGAGGTGCTCCTGTGCCAGGGGGGTGGCACGTCCCCTCTAGGGCTCATCATGGGGTATTTGTAAAGCTGCKCAGCCTATATCTGCTGAGGAGGGGCTCTCCACCCCACGGACAGGTGCTCCCGGGTGTGYAGAGAAAAGGACACACCCGAGGCTCTGTCCGACTGCAGGGATCTGTGAGATGCTTCCCGTGGTGGAACACCTACCTCTGAGGGCACGGGGGTGTGGGACAGACCCAGCAGGACCTGACACAATGAGGGAGAAGGGCCAGCAGGAGGGACTGGGAGCCTTCATCTGCATGACATCACAATGTGGAGAATAAAACTGGTCCAGACAAGGGACTTGGAGAGAAGGAATTCTCTAACTGCTTTCACAGTGATGCCAGAGAGCCTGGATAACACACTCTGCTCACATATGGACATGGATCTGACCTAGTTGTGCTCCCGAAATCTGGCTGGGAGTGTCACATAATTGGAGTGTTAAAACCAGCAAATGTTAAAATCAACAACTTCAGGGAGGAATGAGGGCGCAAAGGGACATCAGATGTCGTGGCAGGCAAGGTCAGCAGTTTGAGAGGTGCCCACCTGTAAAGCTCTCAGATCTGTGTCCCAGCAGAGGAAGCAGAAGGTGCAGAATGCACAGGGCCTTCCTCAGCCCGGCAGCTTGCTTCCTCTGCAAGCAGCTCTGTTATCGGCWGGGAAAACAGCGTCCCTGGATATGACAGAGATGTGCACTGAGCACTGCATCCCAGGGGGACATGCAGGCTCAGCAGCTGGGCGCATCTGTACAGAGCAATGGCTAAAGGGAGACCCTGCCTCAAGCAGGTGAGGCAGGGGGAGCAGGGTCTCACTGTCACAGTCAGTTCACGGCAGCTCGGTATCTGGGAGGGAGTTCATGGAATCACTAAAATTGGAAAAGCCCTATGAGATAATCCAGTCCAACCTTTAACCCAACACTGCCACCACTAACCCACGTCCCCAGGTGCCACATCCACACAGTTTTTGAACACTTCCAGGAGTGGTGACTCCACCACTGCCCTGAGAATTTCCCCTAATATCCAGTCTGAGTAAGCATGGAAAAGAATGGAGGCACATTGACACAAARCCAAAGAAAAGCCAATTTCCAGTCCTACAGCTGCACCTATACCCAGCTATGGACTGTCACTGGCCCTGCTGGCCCTTCCTTCACCCCCAGGTTGGCCAGCAAAGCCAGGGCACACAGGGCTGCAGAGCAGAGCTGGGTCAGCCATCCAGGGCCGCAATGTGGCTGTTAGGGGCTGCAGAGCGAAGAGACGGCCAGAGGTGCTGGCTCAGAGCCACCTCCTGTCCCCAGCCTGTCCCCAGCCTATCCTCAGCCTGTCCCCAGCCTGTCCCCAGCCTGTCCCCAGCTTGCAGCCTGGCACAGTCTGTCCTCACCAGGGAATGCTGTGTCCTGCTCCTGCTGAGCTCTGGAGTAGGACCGGCTGCGAAGCACCCATGCCCTGACCACGCTGGGAGCTGAGCTGCTCTCCCRTGGCAGGAACACCTGAAGGAGCTGTCCTTGCTCCCTGTCCCTGAAACTGCCCRTCTGCTGACAAGGGACAAAGGGCAGCATCTCTCGCTGGGGCTGGGCACAACCTGACATGCCSAGGCCAAATCCAGCAAAACGTCCCCAAAACAGGACAGCCACACCCCCACAGGTCACATAGTTCCGCTGAGAAGCCCTTAGCCTTGTACCTTCCCGGGTTCGGGCAGGGAAGGGACAAAAACGCTCCTGGCGTGACACTTGGGAGAACTGCATCACTCACTGGAAATGGGTGGGGGAAACACCCGGCTGTCCCCAGGGCAGCTCCCTGCTCTGAGCCGACGGCCCGAGCCCTGCGCTGATGTGGCCGCCGGCTCCATCTCGGATACAAGGGACGGAGCCCGTGGAGAACCCGTCCGTGGCAGAGCCAGAGGAGGGCAGGCTCCGCCGGACTGAGCTGGGCTCGGGGGGTTGGTCTGCTCTGCTCTGCTCTGCTCTGCTCTGCTCTGCTCTGCTCTGTTCTGGCTGCTGTCACAGCGATGTCACTGCCTGCCGTGCGTCAGTTCATGGCAGCTCCTCGGGATGCGCGGGGCTGGCGGCCACGGGGTAGTGCTGGTGGCTGTGCCGGAGGAGGGGACACGCTGTGCCAAAGGACGGGGACACGCCGTGCCGGAGGAGGGGACACGCCGTGCCGGAGGAGGGGACACGCCGTGCCGGAGGAGGGGACACGTGCCGTGCGGGTCGCGGCTGCCCCATGCTGCCGTCACGGCGGAGCTGCCGTGTCCCCTCGGCAGTGCGGAGGATGCTCGTGCTCTGAGAGCAAGGAGAGCTCTGCAGGTTCTGCCTTTAACGATTACGATGAGTAATTCCCTTTCAGTCMTTTAATCAGTCACTTTTAATTAGTGTGCCAGTTATTTTTTTTCCTTAGCAAACAGCTCTTTCAATRAGGGTTTTTGCTGCATCTGCTGGGTTGGGAAAACACTGCTCCCTGATGGGGCTGTGTGCTCATTCTTTGGCAGGAGCTTCCTCCTGTGGAGGCTGTGGGCTTGGGCTCACGTGCAGAGCATAGCACAGGTCCTGCTCATCCTTGGGAAGCTCCTGGCTGCTGAGATGGAGGCATTCCTGGAGGTGCTCCATGCTGGTGACATCCTGGACATTGTTTTTTTCCAGAGGTGCCTCCTCATCCACACCCCTTTCAGCCTTTTTAACTTCTCCTTTGGAATTTCCTTAGCTCTGTGATTCTGATAGCTCACGGCAGTGAGTTCCGTAGGGGATTTTGCCTGTGAAAAAGGATCCCACCGTGATCCCCATCTGGATGCTTTGTGCCCTGTCAGGGAGCACAGTCCCCAAAGCAGCCGATTCCTGTGCTGGGGCAGGCTGTGTTTCCCAGCTTCAGCCTCTCTGACAGACACAGAAGTGCCCTCACTTGCGGAGGTTTGTTCATGGTGCAGATGTGTCCCTGCTGCTCTGGACACCTGGGCACTGCTGGCTGTGGGTCACCCAGCCCCAGGGTCACAGCAAATACCCAGGAGTTCTTTCCCCACCTCATCTCCACATCACCGAACTCCTTCCAAGCTCATCCTACATCCATGTCAACATCCARCTCTTGGGCCACAAACTTTGCTTTCATTTTCCCTTGAATAATGTCAGCCTACATTTGGGTGGGCCTTCCCTCTCCCCGGGTGGGTTTTTCCCACTCCTGAGGTGGCCTTTGCCCTCTGCCCTCAGAGGACCCTGCCCCTTTCTCCTTTGCTCTCTGGAGTGAGGCAAGCTGTGTCTCTCCAAAGGGCTCCGGCCTCTYCCCTTTTCCTGCCCTAGGCAGGATGTCCAGGCTGGCCCAGCTTCCCATGAGTCACCAGCAAATCCCAGCTTCCTTCCCAGGGCCCTGGCACSAGAGCCCTAATTACAGGGCAAGACTAGCGGAAACAAGCTTATTATTTACCAGGCTAATGAAAATTAATCATGCCTCCCTTTCCTGGGAGAACAGTCACGGCCAAGAAAGCAGATTATAAAAGCATTACGGGCAACTGCAGTGCTGGGCTTTGGCACCACCTGAGGGCTGTGTGGGGCTGTGGGCTGTGTCTGCAGGTCAGAACTCAAGGGTTCATGCTGCCCCACACTGCTGCCTGTTCTCCCCCAGCCTGATGCTGGCTGAGGCAGGGCACAGATGGAGCCCTGAGCCACTGCCAGGCAGGCTGGGGAGCCCTTCCTGCTTTTGCAGGCAGCTGCTGCTGCTCCCGGAGCCTGGAGCCCTCTGGCATCATTTGTGTTCTTGCAGAGAGCACTCTGGGGTGCAGAGCCCAGGGCAGCTCCCCAGCACAGCCCAGTTTGCTCCACGTAGGCAGCCAGTGGCTCCAGGCTGCTGCACAGGGCAGGAATGGAGAGCGAGGCTGTGAGCAAAGCCAGATGGAGGAAAACACAACAAGGACGGGTTCATGTTGCACAGATGTGGAAAACCAGAGCATCCTGTACTCACTGGAGCCACTGGTTCTGGAGAGCTGMAGCAAAGGGATGAACCCTGGCAAGCACAAAATCCACCACCCTCATTCAAAATGTCGTCCTCAGTCAAAATATCACCCTCCGTCAAAATATCACCCTCACCAAGGGGAATCTGAGGCACAGGATGGGGCAGGTCAGCCTGGAGACAGGGAGACAGCTCCAGGCTGCTGAACTCTTCCCATGCCCACCCCCACCATCTCCCTGGGGAACAAGATGCCAGGGATACAGCGCTGCACACCCAGTGCCCCAAGCTGAGCCCAGAGCTGCCCACCCTGCCTGCCAGACTGACCACAGCCCTCCTTCTCGAGGCTGAAAGATCTCTGCATCCATGCCTGCCCTCCCTCTCACTGAGGCTGCACAGGCTGGGAGCGGGACRAAGACAAGGAAGGGGCAGATTGCCCTGGACCAGAGTCTGGGATGGAGGGAGGAAGATGAGGACCAGGTCCAGGGCCAGATTGGAGAGCTGCTCTCTGGCAGGTGTGTCCAGGGTGGTGCTGCTGGAGCAGCCCAGCCCTCC
The DNA here is from genome assembly GCF_030028575.1 of Malurus melanocephalus. Taxonomy (NCBI): domain Eukaryota; kingdom Metazoa; phylum Chordata; class Aves; order Passeriformes; family Maluridae; genus Malurus; species Malurus melanocephalus. The sequence continues at coordinate 313,788 of NW_026623519.1, read as the reverse complement.
TGTTGCCCACCACAATAATTGACTGTTGCTGTGGAGAAGACAGGAAATGAGCAGGAGGTCAATTTTCCATTTCCCAGTTGTCCATAACCAGTTCCGAGCACAGAGTCTGAAAACAAATCTCCATCAAGCTCGTTTACTTGTTAATCAACATCACCAGCTACAACACGTTCTCCYCAGCCCAGGCACAGCCACTACTCATGTACGAGGAGATGGAACCGGGGCTGAGCACGGCTGCTGGGAATTCTCCTGCTGGAAGTTCAGCCCTGCTGTCCAACATGCTGGAATTGCCCTGCTCAGATAGGGAAGCTCTGCTCCAGGATGGGGAGAGCTACTGGACCTCCCCCGAACCGACTGCTTTTGGGACAGCTGGCACACACAACTGACAGAAGCTGGTGAAAGAG
>NW_026623519.1:281228-313016 GCF_030028575.1 Malurus melanocephalus | reverse complement strand
CTGCCAGAGGGCAGGGATGAGTGGGATATTGGGAAGGAATTGTTCTCTGTGAGGGTGGGGAGACCATGGCRCAGGGTAACCAGAGAAGCTGTGGCTGCCCCTGGATCCCTGGAAGTGTCCAGGCTGGATATTGGGGCTTGGAGCAGCCTGGGACAGTGGAARATGGCAGGGGGTGGAACTGGATGAGCTTTAAGCCCCTTTTCAATCCACACTTTCCCCGATTCTTGGGATCTCTGCTTTTTGATTTGCTCCCCACAGTGATTTCTCTCTCAGGCTGTCCCCTCCCCTGCTCTGCAGCCAGAGCAGCCCTGTCCCCACCAGGTGACCTGGCATGGGAAGGGCACAGGGGCTGTCACCATCAGTGAGGGAAGGAAAGAGACARGATGAAGGAATCCAGTTCTGCTCCTACCACCCTCCTACTTGGCAATTATCTTCAAAGCACTGTGCAAACGTTAACTAATTAATCCTCCCAACACTCCTGGGAGGAAGAGACATCGACAGGGCTCTGTTCTAGACACCTGATAAACACAAAGGATGGCTGAAGGAGATGCCAGACAGGCAAAACCTGCGGGTCACAGTGGTTCGTCTGCTCCTCCTGCTGCTCATGGCAGGGCTGGGCAGGCAGGAGTTGTGCTGGGAATCGTCCTGTGTTCCGGGATGGAGGGTGCACAGCCATGGAGGAGGTGGGTGCAGGGTAAAGCAGGGACTGTGGCAGAAATACAAGAGAGGTTAAAACTAGAGGAGAATGGGAAGAAGAGGATGAGCCCTGTTCTCCTGGAAGGCAGACAGACAGACAGATCCTGTTTCCTATTCCAGCTTTGATGGAATTTTTTAAATATAATGAAATGATCTTAAATGGGAGGAAACCCTGACACTGCTGCTGAGGCATCCTGGAGGGAAGTATTGAGAGAAAGCACTTTGACTTAAAAAAAAATTGATTCTGACTTGCTCAGTTTGGGAGGTGAGTTCCCCTGAGTATCTGAGAAATCAAACTGTGGGTTTCCAGCCTGAACATCCCCAAACACTGCAGCAGTTCTCGTGTCTTTTAGCTGAGCTCTTTCTTCTCCACCCTCATGTTTACCCAGGAATGCATCAATAGGCGGCTKCTGCAGCCCCATGCTTTCAAACAAGCCAGGCTGTGCTCGCTCAGCATTGGCCTCACTGGGATCTTGCATCTAACATGTTCTTGCCTCCATCCCTGAACCCTCTGGGAGCTCCCTGGGTGCCAGGATCCCCTCGCTGGTCCCTCAGGGTGTGCCCTGCAGTCAGCACTGCTGGCAGCCAGCTCTTGGAAGGATATTAGCTGCAGGATAACCCCCATGCCACAGGATGCAGATCCATCCAGGGAACCACACCACTGCCACTGGGGCTGGGTGGGGAGCTGCCCACAACCCTGCTCTCAGCCTCTGKCCTCCTGGGCTTCTCCAGCCTGACTGTTCCAGGAGATCCCCAGGGGGCTCTAGTCTCCAAACCTAAGCYGGGCCCTGCTGTTTTCCTGGGAGCTGAGTTCCATTGGTTCAGCCCAATTGTCTCAAGGAGAGACTCGCCTGCTGTGCCTGGAATCAGAGCTGCTGAATTTTTAAACACAGCAGCACGTGAAGGCCAAAAACAGCAACCTGAGGCTCTTTGCAGTCATCGCCCACAGATCTGGAGAGACACAGCCCGACTGCCTGGGGTCTCAYTGTCTCCTTGTGGGGTTGGTCTGGAGGTGGAGAACCCTGGCAAAAACCTGCCATGGCACTGACTGGATTTTGGGCTGGGCCTGGACCCATCTCCCACAGACACAGAGGCACTTGGCAGAAGGGGATGTGTTTTGTTCTGGSTCCCTGCACACCTTCCAGGATAACTGCTCCAAGGGGCCCCACACCAACCAGGCAGAGAGGAAAAGCTCCTTGAAAGTTTGTGCCCAGGGACACCTCACTGCTCCCCAGAACCTGGGAAGGGTTGTGTTTGCTGCGGCTTCCCCACAAGGCTGCTGGTTTGGTGCAGCACAGGGGAACCCCAGTGGGTAYGCAGAGGGGAAAGGGAAAGGGTGACATGTGCAGCAGTAGCAAGACAGCCCTCTGCCCAGGGTGGGAACACTGAACTTCCAAGATTCTCACCAAACAGAAGGATAATGATGTTTCCAAAGAAGAACCCAGCCAGGAAGGATGCCTGCCCCTGACTGACAGCACWCAGGTTCCAGGTACCTGAGGCCCTRCCGAGGGAGCTCTGGGCTCTCTCTCTCCAACAGGACATTTTTAGGAGCTTGATTCTATTCTTGCCATTTCCCAACCCGAAACACACCCACCTCCAGCAGCCTAAGTCCCCAGGCAGCAGCCAGAGCCAGGGCAGCCCCTCAGTGTCACCTGGGCAAGGCTCTGGGGTAGGGGCTCTGCAGCAGGAGCAGCACTGGGGCTCCCCTCTGCTGCCACACCAGCCTGTCCCACCTGGGAGGGGATGAAGGTTAAGAAGAGCCTCTCCCACTGTCCTTCGAGAGCCTCCATCGAGGGTTTTGAGGGCTCAAGTCACTCCTACACAACTGCCCAGAGCAGCTGTAGCTGCCTCTGGATCCCTGGAAGTGTCCAACACCAGTTGGATGGGGCTTGGAGCASCCTGGGACAGTGGGAGGTGTCCCTGCCCATGGCAGGGGTGGCACTGGATGGTTTTAAGATCTTTCCCAACCCAAACCATTCTGGGATCTCCTCTGCTCAGCTCAGCCCCTGCTCCAGGTGCCTGTGTGACAGCAATGCCTCCTGAAAACAGCTGGGAATAGCTGTCCCCTCACCACAGAGGGGGAAACTGAGGTCCAGCAGCACAGCCAGACAGACTGGTCTGCAGGGCWGCATCCAGGAGTGCAGCTTCCCAGCTCCCTCAATGCCCCTGCCCTGCCAGTCCAGTATGACAGAAATCTCTGCTTCGGGCTTTTACATGGCAGGTAATGGGGAAAAAATTGCAGCTGGGGGGTGCCCCAACAGCAGAGCCCCCGGAGTGCCTGCAGCTCATGGTGGAGCAGAGCTGAGGCCAGCACTGGGAGGCTGAGCAAAGCCCAGGGCTCTGCAGCTGAAAAAGATCTGTRAGTTACCCACTCCAGGAGAGAGACCTGGGGAGGGGATGGGATCACAGAATCTCAGAATCATAAAACCACTAAGGCTGGAAAAGGTCTCCAGGATCATCAAGTCCAACCGTTTCCCCAGAACTGCCAGGTCCACCACTGACCCCTRTCCCCACCTCCCACATCCACACAGCTTTGAACATCCCCAGGCATGGTGGCTCCACCACTGCCCTGGGCAGCCTATTCAATGCCTGACCACCCTAAACCTTCCCTRGCCCAACTCGAGGCTATTTCTTTTTGTCCTAAAATATACATGGGGACACCGACAGCCTCTCCGTGCTTTGGGAACACGGGATGAGCACTGGTGTCCCCAGGCCTAGCTGGGCAGCCCACATTGCTGAGTTCTGGGGTGCCCAGGTGGCTCCAGCCCACCCCTGTGCTCCCGTTTGGGAATCACGAAACAGCCACCCCCACTGGGGCCGGAGCAGCTCCTGCGGGAAGGCCGTCACTGCARATGTCACAATCCCCCAGTGAGATGGCAGCTGACATGGCCACCCTGGAGCCTTAAGCAGCTCCCTCTGCAWCCTGGCGTTCCTTGCTCCAGAGCACAGGAGCAGGCGGGCTCCATGCCCCGCAGTCCCCTGCTCCCACTGCTGCCTGCCTGCATGAGCATCACTGCCCYGGCACTGCCACCAGCCCCAGCGACCGGGCTCAGACCCTGCCAGAGCTGGGCAGCCAGCAGGAGCCAGGGCAGGCTGATGCCAGGCACTGGTGGGCAGCCAGCAGCCTGGGAACAGTCACAAGGACTCTCSTTCAGCACTGGTGAGGGAGATGTGGCTGAGTTGGAGGTGGGAGGACAGGCTGTGGGATGCAGGAGGGATGCAGCTGTCTCAGCATGCACACAGCTCTATAAATCACAGGGAATTCATGTGACCCCCTCATCCCCAGTCCGTCCCAGCAGCTGGGGGAGGTTTTCCTCTCCGCTGCTCGGCACAGTCCCGGCACAGTGACTCTGAATCCCGGGGTGCAGCTGAGGTGGCAGAAGGGCTCCCTGGCACTGCTGCTGCCTGGGGTGTCTGTGGGCACCCTGCACCCATCCCAACTCCCAGGAGCTCCCTGTGTAGTCTCCTCTGCTCAGGCAAATCCTCCCCAGGGTCTGGGGCTCAGAGCACTGCTGGGGTCCCCTCCTGGGGTGCTGGACAGCTGCTCCCAAGGTTCTGCTGGCATGGATCAGTTGCCTGCAGACTGGACACTACTCTTCCCATGACATCAGGCAGGCATCGGGTGAGGCCCTGAGCCAGCTCCAACAGCTCAGTGTGACAAGAGAAAGCCACAGGCACACATCCACTGGGTTCAGGGACACGATGGGGAGGTCACAAAGAGCCCTGGGCTCACCAAACAGGGACACCTCCCATGGGCTTAGACACCCTGACATGCAGACTGCTCACAGGACAAGCGGGTTATAAACAGCCAAAGCCCTTTCACCCCAAATAGGGAACAGCTGTGCCTCAAATCCCTCCAACAGTGTCTCAGAACCAGGATTCACAGCCCCAACCTACACTGCCACACCTGCTCTCAGCAACTCCCCCGCTCCTCCTGTCCCCACTGTAGCTCCAGCACCTTCCACCTGCCCTCCAGAAACAAGAAAAGAAGCAAAAMCAGCAGCAAAATTATCTTCTGGTTTGCTTGCAAATGCTGGTTTGCAGAGTGGAGCCTGCTGCTGCTCCACAGGTGAGGGGGTACCTGGTCCCCGACCTGGGGCTGTAGGGCCTTGAGACCCCTCCAGCTTCCCCAGCCTGGGAGGGGGTGAAGCAGATGGGTTGTTCTGTCACACAACAGTTTGGACCCAAGGGTGCAGGAGGGGGAAAGCATCCCCCACACACCCTGAATCCAGCCAGGAGCCCCTCTGGAGGGACAGAGCATCCCCCCACACCCTGACCTCAGCCAGGAACCCCTCTCGAGCACGAAGCATCTTCCACACTCCCCGAGTTCACCCAGAATCTCCTCTGGAGGGTCACAGTATCTTCCACACTCCCTAACCTCAGCCAGGAGCCTCTCTCCAGCCAAGCTCCACATGCTGCAGGGTTGTTTTGCACTTCCACAGGAAATTACCAAGCCTTTTGCCCAGCTCAGAGCTTAGTTCATTCCTCCCCACAGCACTGGCTGGTACACAAGCACTCACTGTGGGGTGCCCAAGCCCCAGCTCCCGGGGTCACCCCATCCTGAAATCCTGTGTTTAATCAGAAAAGCTGTGGCCTCCTGATCCCAACATTCCCACTGGGTGCCGGACAGCTTGGAAAATCAGAAGGCAGCAAATGAACCTCGACAGGCGGTGTTTACATATCCTTCAATCTCTGGCTTTCTAGAAAGCCAAACGTGACACCTGAGCACCCAGCACTGATCAGTCTGCTCCTGTTTCCAAAACCACCTCAGTGTCCCTCTGCAGAACAATTCTTGCCTTCCCAGAGCACAGGAAAGCTGGGGCAATGGCTGCTCTGTGCCAGGGAGGACAGAGCCACCTGCATGGCCGGTCCCTGGGGACACTGTGTCTGTGTCACACCACCCTTTGCAGGTGTGTCTCTCTCTGCCGGAGCTGGAGGGAGCCGTGGGCCGGAGGGGTGGCTCAGCCCSGCCCTGGATGTCCGCAGGGATGGATCCCCGGGGGAGCACGTCCCGTTCCCCATTCCAGCTGGGAGCACTCGCCACCCGCCCTGCTCCGGGTGAGCCCTCGCAGCAGCCCAGCCCTGTCCCGCGGGCGCTCTGCCCTGTCCCGCAGCGCCGCACTCCGAGGAAGCGCTGACGCCGGGTTGCCAGGTGCCAGGACTGCTCCCCCCGTCCCCGTGTGCACACACGTGCCGCGCTCACACACGCACCGGGCACCTGCTGACACAATTCCCCGGGYTGTGACAACGAGCCAGAGCCACCGCAGTGCCCAAGAGAACGGGGAGCAAAGGAGAGGGGGATRAACCCCTCGGAAAGCCCCCAGCAGTGTTCAGGTGCCATCAGCAGGCTGGGGACATACAGGGTGACAGAGCCGCTGGCAGACAGGCTCCCTGGGATCGCCTGCCWCCCCATTCCAGTGTCCAGAGCCGCCCTCCCCATTCCAGTGTCCCCTGGGGCTGGCGTGGGGCAGGTGGGCTGCTCCCCCGAACCCCCTGATGGCAGCAGGGCAGCGGCTTTCCTAACCTTGGCACCAGCACTGCCCCGCACCATGTGCCAGTCCCTGTGTCTGTGCACAGGGCAAGGGACAGCTGAGCAGAGCAGCAGGGCACACATGCTCCCACCTGGCCACTGTCGCAGGGGCTCCCTGCACCCCAGCAGCCTAGTGGCATGAGGGAGCTGGGTTGGGGCACAGGGAGGGTTTGGGGGCACATGGAGGAGTTTGGGGCACAGGGAGGAGTTGGGGGCATACAGAGGAATTGGCAGCAGAAATTCTCCTCCAAGGCTGCTGCCACCTCCTGTTCATGCCACCCGGTGTTTTTAGTGAGGTGGTCTGAAAGTTGGACTGGAAGGTCACGCATTCTTCCAGGGACGTTTCTGCACCTGGACTGTGGAGATATTCTTCTCCAAATCCTTTTTAAGTCCCTTAAACCTTTTGGTGCCTCAATTCCCCATCGGTAAAGCAAGGCTTATCCCATTTCCTCCTGCCTGGCTTACCGGGAGAGCTCCTAAGCCCTGCAGGGCCAGAAGAGTCTGTGAATATGGATTTGTGTCTGCCTGGCACAGTGGGGCCCGGGCTCATTAGGGACTGACGTGCTCACTGTGCTGTGTCAGGCCAGCAGAGCCCGGTGCTGTGCATCGCTGTGCTTGCAGCTGGGAGGRGAGCAGGGCTAACACCACACACTGCCAAGGCCTCCTGGTCACTCTGATCCACTCCCACGTAACAATGATGGAGGGCTCAGCTCAGGTACCCACAGACACCAATTTACCTTGTGCCATGATCTGACAACAGAGCCTTTGCTAAAGGGTCAGCATGGGTCAAAAGCACCCTTCCAAGGCAGGGTGGCTGCAGTGCTCGTGTGTTCACACATATTTRCAGAGTGGAGAAGCACAACACCTCAAATGAGAGGGATTCTCACTTAAAACCACTCTCCTCTCCCACTTCCCCTGCTGCGTCCCTGGGTCTGTCCTCCAGGGATGGCTGTGTAAGGATGTGAATAACCAAAGTGCCCCAAGGAAACAAGATGGTGCTGGCCTCAGCTGCCCCTCAAACACTCCTAAATCCTCTTAAGCCATCACACTCACACCCTAAAAACTCTAAACCACCACAGCTGAACATGTGCCCTTTGCTCTTCCCCACATTGGGAGAGCACGCAGAAATTCTCCAAAAAGGTGCGCAGGGCAATGGGGCTACTGCCTCCTGGGGAAATCTGAGGTTTGTGCAAAACTTGTCACAGGTGGAGAAAGGGAGGAACAAGCATTCAGTCTGTCCTGCCTTCTTTTTCTCCCATGTGGTGCATCCCCTGTGGCAATCCAAAGCTGGTTGTGAATTTCAATGTAGCCTGTGAGTGCAGCAAACAGTACTGGAGTCATCCTGCAGAGATTGAGGGGCTGGGTTGCCGGGTTCCAGGACTGTCAGGGAGGCTCAGGAAGGGTTTTGTCCCTAAGCTGTGAGCCTCAGGAGTAGGATGGGCCTGTTCCTGCTGCCTCTGTCTCCCTCCTGCCCCTGCTGTGGGTGTGTGCCCAGTAGGGACCTGGCCACAGCTGGAAAGAGATTCCTAATCTCCACATCCCTGGGACTTTCAGCCCACAACACGGAGCTACCTGAATAGTCCTGGCCAAGGACATGCTCAGAAATGACTGCTGGGGCAGGAGAGAACCCCATCGGTGCTGGGTGTGAAYGTCCTGCAGCTCAGGAGTGCCCCTGTCCCAGCTATCGCTGGCACAGCAGCCTTGTGAGCAGGCCAGGGAAGCTGCTGCTCAAAGTGATGAGTGAATGTAAGATGAGGATTTATTGAGCTCTCACTAGTCCTGCCTTTGGGACCATTTGTCACCACGGCAGCTCATGCTGCTGGCTTGGAGTGCAGTGGCTGCCAGGCAGGGTGAGCTGGCATGGCCAGGAACACCTCCAGAGCCAGGACAACATCGGGATGTCATGGAGCACCAGCTGGATATGGCTTCTGAGTGTGCCCTCCTCGGCCCTCTGCACACATGGGGRTGATCAGAGACATCACCTCCCTGTGGGAGTGGATGTGCCATCTCATCACACCCCACTATTGTAGATCTTCCTTTCTGAGCTCTCCCAAGAGCAAGAATGCTCCACTCTGGCTTTGCCCACGTTTAGCAGCATCTCATTCTGCAGGAAGCACTCAGTGGACTTGGGAGGGCAGATTTGTGTACCCATGCCCAGCTCCAGCCCCTCCTGCAGCCTGTGGAGCTGCACAGTGCCAGGGCCAGTGTCCTGCTGGGAGCAGGAGGGGCTGGGAGGGTGGCACCTGCAGCACTCTCTGCAGCTGATCCCTGCGCTCTGGCAGTCCTGGGTGTCCATGCCTGCATCTGCTGGAGAGCAGCACTGACAGGCAGCCCAGAACAGCTCCTGGAGCAGGGGCACAGGAGCCAGAGCATCACCTGCATGGTGAGACAAGGAGGTGATGCTGTCGGCCCCCCCAGCCTCTGCCCAGAGAGCTGGGAGCAGGAGCCCCGGGCCAGAGTGGGCACAGTGGGCCAGCATCAGCCGCAGAGGATAAGAGAGGGGCCTGTGCCAAGAATGGAGCAACCCAGCAAAGGTGAGAGGGAGGCCACAGCCAGGCAAGGGCTGTTTCAGCCCTTGCCCACTCAGCAGCAGCTCCCCAGCTGTCCGTTCTTCCTTTTCCTGTTTCCTCTTGTGACCCACAGATACCAAAGTGCCTCTTTGCAGACCTGCTCCAGCCTGGGCTCCTGCTGAGCACTGTCACAGTCCACTGGGGGCACACACAAAGGTTGTGGCACTTGTTAATGCAGCTCCTCTGCACAAACATGCAGGCAGGAGTGACTGATCAGCAAAAATGCCAGAACAAACCCTCTTCACTATGCGCAAGACAGAGCCACCCCCTCACTCCATGGGGAGATGTGTGTTCCATCCCCAGGACACGGGGCAGGCTGTGTCCCCACTCGTTCGCCCCACCCTGCACCCCACTCTGTAAACACTGACTCTTTGGAAGGTGCTTTTGGAGGAATTATTTTTCCTCCAAGAGTATGAAGTAGTTTTTTGGCAGTGGGGCCATGCACTCACCRGGGCTGCCGGCTCTCTTCCAGCTCGGGTGGGATAGAGAGCAGGACCAGGGGAGCAGAAGCACTGGGCAGAGCTGGGATATCTGCGCTGGCAGCTGCCTTGGCTTCCCAGCCATCTGGGGTTATCCAGGAACAGCTGTCAGTGTCAGGCATGGCCAAAGGCAGTCGGAAGCACCAGAAGGAGTGTGGAAAAGTGCGAGGGGCAAGGACGTGCAGTCACTCGCCCCTGCCTCATTCTGCCCCCCCAGCAGCAGCATCCAGTCCCCAGCCCCAAGGGCCTCAGCTGGCAGCCTCTGTGACCCCATCAGCTGGCGGGGTTTAAAGAAGCTGATGTGGGAAGTGGAAGCAGAGAAGTGACAGGCTGAGGTCTGTGGAAGCATGTGAGCATCATTCCTGCCCCCAGTCCAGCTCCACAGGGCTTGCAGAGCGCCCATGCAGGGTCCCCATCCCAGTCACACACTGGGGCCATATGTGACACAGCTGGGACCTGGGGGAACACAGCTGGCCCTCTGGGCTTGGAGTCACCATGACCCAGGAGCTCCTGGAACCCCTGCTCATACCTTGACCCTTGCTGTGCTTCGAGGGCCCTGCAGGAYGCAGCAGCAGGTGGCAGCCACCCTCAGCTCAGAGCTCTAGTGCCTACCAAGCCTCTGCTCCCTGGGAGCTGCAGGGGATCAGCATCCTCTGGGATGTGCCTTCGGGCTCAGCATCCCTTGGGATGTGCCTTGACGCCTCTCCTGCAGTTGCCCAATTGCCTGAACTGGGGGCAGGGTTTGAATGTTCAGCTCAGGGCCCTTGAAGACAGAACCATCTCTGTCCCCGCAGCAGCCTCCTCAGGACAGGACATGGAGGGTAACCGTGCCTCTTGTGTCTGCATCGGAAGAGGCAGGAGAGTAAACAACTCCCKCTCTCTCCAAATAACAACAGAACCCTGATGCTGGAAGACAATCGCCCTGAGGAGCCTCAGCCCAAACAGGGTTTCACTCTCTGCTGGCCATCGAGGCAGTGACAGTGTCACCGGGCACCGGCAGGGCCCAGCAGATGGGCTGGTTCGGCAGGTGGCTCTGAGGGGCTCATCTGTCCCAGTCCAAGTGGTACACACGCTCCTGGGCCCTTCCCCCGCCAGGGCCTCTCGCTGGGGCACTCTGGACACCATGCTTACTGGCACCTGTGGGGTCCCTTACTAACCCAGGAAAGGGTCACTGGGGTCACTGCCATCAGTCTGCCACCAGTGCTGCCACCAGCGTGTCCCTGACATCATACCTGCCCCTGCCAGCAGCCCCAGCACTGCCACCATCTGTATCCTTGCCATCATACCTATCCCTGTCACCAGCCCTGTCCCTGTCAATGGCCCTGTCTCYGTCACCATCTCTGTCCCTGCCATCGTCCCTGTCCTTGCCAGAAGCCTCAGCATTGCCACCAGCCCTGTCCCTGCTGTCAGGCCCAGTCCCTCCTTCAGCCCCAGCTCTGCCTCCAGCCTCTGCAGCACATGGCCCAGGCAGGGCCTTTCTCCTCCTGCAGACAATCTCTGGCACCTCCAGGCTTTCTGTGGCTGAGTCCCGCCAGCCTCACATCACACRCCCATCCCCTCTCCCCTGCCAGGGCTGGGGACAAGGCCCAGCTCAGGGTGTCCCTGTCACTGCAGACTGAGTGAGCCCCATCTGAACAGCGCTGAGTGGGAAAGGCTGGGCTTGGTCCTGCTCCGGGGTCCCGTGGCTGTTGTGGCTCCAGCCCCCAGCACCAGAACACACCTGGCTGGCAGGGAGGTGAGCAATGCAGGGGAGCCCTCGGCCTCAGCTAAGAAACTTGGGAGCAGCATCCCAAAGAGCATAGGGAGAGATAGCTCCAGGGTCTGCTTCTGCCTCTGTGGGATCCTTGCCTGGGCCTGTGTGACCCAGGAGRAGGAGAGGGATGGGAGCAGGTCAAATGGCACCAGGGCTGGGGACAGTSGGCAGCCCCAGAGCAGCATGGAGCAGCCTCCTGGGGCTCTCTGTGTCCAGTTTGAACTGGAATGCACACAGCAGGTTTGTGGCATTGCCAGTGCTCCACAACCCTCCCTCTTGAAGTGCTTATACAAGTGCCTTCCTGTAGAAAATACTTTCCTGGCACCAAATGTCCCTGATGGAGAGGAGTAGTGCAGATGGAAAGGTGGTGTCCCAGAGGAAGCTCCAGCAGCTCTCCAGACTGGGAGGCCAACTCAGAATCCCAGTGGACAGTCAGGGCCTGGGTGACAGCTCTGGCTGAGATGCATCACCTGGATGCCCTGCTGTTCCTTCTATCATTTCCTCTGTGGCTGGGGGTGTGTAGGGCAGGGGGGGCTCAGCGGGGATGGCACAGAGCCTCTGCTGCCTGGCACAGGAGAGAGGGGGGCATAGTTCCCTGGCCTTTCCTCAGCATCCATTCCTGAGCCCACAGATGTGACAAAGCCCTCTGGCACCCACTGCCTCCTGTGAGCCCTGCTCCCTCCTCCCCCCCACCCTGCCTGGGCTGCACCCTGTCCCAGAGCCGCCAAACTTCCTGGACCTGCCATGGGGAGGGTGCAGGGGATGCTCTCCCCGTGCTCCCAGCACTGCCCTGATCCTGCACCCCTACATTGATCCTGCACCCCTGCATCGATCCTGAATCCCTTCCCTAATCCCGCACCACTGCCCTGATCCTGTACCACTGCCCTAATCCCGCACCACTGCCCTGATCCCACACCACTGCCCTGATCCTGTACCACTGCCCTGATCCCGCACCACTGCCCTGATCCCACACCACTGCCCTAATCCCGCACCACTGCCCTGATCCTGCACCACTGCCCTGATCCTGCACCACTGCCCTGATCCTGTACCACTGCCCTGATCCTGCACCCCTGCCCTGATCCTGCACCCCTGCCCTGATCCTGCACCACTGCCCTGATCCTGCACCACTGCCCTGATCCTGCACCACTGCCCTGATCCCACACCACTGCCCTAATCCCGCACCACTGCCCTAATCCCGCACCACTGCCCTGATCCTGTACCACTGCCCTAATCCCGCACCACTGCCCTGATCCTGTACCACTGCCCTGATCCTGTACCACTGCCCTGATCCTGTACCACTGCCCTGATCCTGTACCACTGCCCTGATCCTGTACCCCTGCTCTTCCTCGGAGCAGTGCTCTGCCCGACTCCTGACCCCGGATCTCTGGTGTCCCACAGTGCCAAGGGCACTGCTCTGTGCCCCCACAGACTGCCAGGAATTCCATCCTGACTCCACCACTGCTGTTCCCACCTGCATGACACCAAGGGATCACAGCAATGGGAACAGATCCTCCAGCTCCCCCAGCCCCAGGGTCCTGCTGAGGGTTTGAGCTGTTGGGGCTTTGGCCACAAATTCTCCTGTAGCTGGTGGTTCCTTTCAGGTCTCAGCTGGTCCTGAGGACTGGTCTCTCCTCAGAATCCCTGTTTTTATTAATTTCYGGGAGTAACAGCTCCAAGCAAACAGGGCAGTGGAGTTCCCTGGAGTTCTCTGTGGAGTTTGCTTGGCCCTGATGTTTGTGAACCAGACACAAGGGCTCCCTTCCAGATGTGCACTACCCAGTTCTCCTTCACCTTCTCCACATGTTCTCATGGCTATTCCTGCGCACCTCTGGCTACTTTACCCTTGGTCCCCAGCACTGTCCAGCTGGTTTGGGCTGTGTTCCTGAGTCCAGCGCTTGGTCAGAGCCAGCTGAAGGCAGGACTCTCCAGGGCAGAACGTGCCACATGCCACCAGCAGCCAGAGGGGAGTGCACTGCTGGGGACTCATTCCACACGGAGAGAGCTGCCCTGAGAGTGTCCAGAGGCCACATGGCTGGCGACAGCTCCCTGGATGGCTCAGGGTCTCCTTCTCGAGGCTCCCCGCCCCCCAGAGCCTGTCAGCTCCAGCTCCCTGCTTGGCTGCGTTTGGGACTGTGGCCAGCTGCCTGCCCCAGGGTCCTGCCTGCTGAGTCCCCTGGATGCCACAGTGCCCCTGCCAGCTGCATGAGTTACAGCGTGCTCAATGTCACCTTCCTGAGCTGTGCTGGGAGCAGGCGGAGCTGGGGAGGCAGGGACTACRCAGCTCTGAGGGCGAGAGCTGCCAGAGTCTCTGAACCTGTGCTCCTGCCCCAGMAGCAGCTCCAGGGACAGCTGTGACATTCAGGCACCTGCTCTGAATTTGTACAGTTTGCAGCAGGAAGCTCAGGGACTTYGGTTTATTGTCACGAATGGGAAGCAAACCCCACACTGAGCTGCATCCGCTCCCTGTTCCCAGCGRTGACCGAGCAGCTGAGCCACTCCCTGGCTGTTCCCAGTGCCCACCCCAGTGCCATAGCTGTGCCCTGGACATCGGGAATGCCCCTCCCTGCCCATTGCAGCSTGAGAAGGGACTGTCGCAGTGGGAACCAGCTGTGTGACACAGGGGGCTGAAAGCTGCGAGTGAGCTCCAGCTCAGCCCCTGCCCAGCCTGGAGTAGGGCCTCCCTTCCCSTGCCAGCCCGGAGGCACCAGGGTGTGACAGCAGCAACTCCACAGAGCTAAAAATAACCACTCTGGTCCTACAGCTCACACCACAACACCTTCACCTGATGCCAGACCYGCTGAGGGCTCAAATCACTGCAGGAGCCAGCAGCAAACATAAGCACACACCCAGGGATGGAGCTTGGGCAGCTCTGGCAGAACCCTGCAGTGTCCTGTTTGTGGGAAGAACTCTCAGAGCTCTCCTGCAAGGCTCAATCTCCACAAGATGCTGCTGATCAGGACTTGGCAGTGTTCCTAAAAACAGCTATCAAGACACCCAGGTGTCCCCAGAGCAGCCTGTGAGTACCAGCAGTGTCCCTGCCCACCATGGCCACTCTCCCTGCATGGGGGATGGAGGTGCTCAAGGGTTGCTCAGGCTCTGGATTGGCTTCCCTCTTAGGAGCCCCAGCTGATGGCAGCTGTGCCTGGGCTCTCTGCAGCCCCTYAAGCTGTCTGCCATAGCCCCCAGTGAGGCATAGAATGTCCCCCTGAAAGGAGAGCCCTTTGTCTTGTGCTTGCAGCTGTCCCCAGGGGCCAGCCCACCCCATGGCACTGTGCCCACGCTCCATTCCAGCCCTCTGGGGCTGCAGGCAGGCTGGGCTCTCAGCCCACACACCTTGCTGAAGGGATGGGATGGACACTGTGGGATCGATGGGATCAGTGGGATCGATGGGATCAATGGCAGATGCAATCACTGCTGATCACGAATAATGTTACCTTACACAATTCCTCATTATTCCCTGCTCCACCTATGCCAAGAATGCAGTTTTGCCTTGCTGTCTATGGGCAAGAATTTCCTTCCAGGTGATTTCTCCCAGGGATTTGCTTTCTCAAGTCTCCTCCACACATCCACCAAGCAATCATGTCAGCAAGACCCAGAGACCATCGTGGCCATAGATCCTGCAGCAAATGGCCAATAAACTTCTGGTCTGGGCTGTGTGTGCATCAGCTGCATGAGAGAAGAGTTTAGTGAGAGCAAATGAGATGCTGCAGCTTGCGATTTCTCAGTGTTTTACCACAAAAGAGATGAAGGACAAGAACATCGTCCTGAAGCTCTGGAGGAAATCCACAAGYGGTAAACAGCAAAGGAAATGATCACCTATGGCCTTCACAACTCTCGCCTATGTAGTTTCCTGACAGACTCGGGCTCATTTTTCCCTTCTGGCCACTGTAAGATGTGAGTATGAACCAAGCACTAACAGAAAGAGCCCTGGCACCATGGGCAAATCATTGCTCAGTTCACCACTGCCCTAGACAGCACCTTCCAATGCCTGACCACCCCTTCCATGGAGAAATTTTCCATAAYACCCAGCCTAAGCCTCCCCTGGCACAGCTTGAAGTCATTTCCTCTTCTCCTGTCCTGTCATAGGGAGTTGTGCAGAGCCACAAGGTCCCCTCTGAGCCCCCCCACAGCTCCCTCAGCCACTCCTGATCAGATCTGTGCTCTTCAGAAGGGCACTGATGGCTCATCTTGGACAGAGCTCCCTCCTTCTGGAGCTGCCAGATGTGACTGATGCCTCTCCTGAAGAAGTTCCACTGCTCTGTGTGCTTCCAGAGGAGCACAGACTGAATCACAGAATCACAGAATATCCTGAGCTGGACCACAGGGATCACCCAGTACAACCTCTGGCCCTGCACAGACCCCTCAACRACCTCACCCYGTGCATCCCTGGCAGCGCTGTCCAAACGCTCCTGGAGCTCTGGCAGCCTCGGGGCTGGGACCATTCCCTGGGGAGCCTGGGCAGTGCCAGCACCCTCTGGGAAGATTTCCTGATATCCAGCCCGTGCCTCTCTGAGCTCCCCCAAACCCCTGTGATCTGTTGAGTCAGCAGTGGCTCAGAGCTGGCCCAGGGGGAGATCTCCAAATTGGCTGGTGGTCAGACACTCTCTTCCCTCCTGTGCTCCCAGCACACTGCCATGACTCAGGATACTATATAAATATGTTTTTATACATATAAATTTGGAATCAAAGACCCATCAAGTCATTAAAGCCCTTTTTTCCTTGCCTGGCTCCAGGCCTGCCAGTACTCCCACCACTCTCACGTGGGCAGGGGCAGCAGACAAGTTCTGCCAGCCCTCCTCTGCCAGCATGGCAGGAGAAGCCTGATTTCCACGGAGAATGATAGATTTGTGAGGACCTCTGATAGTCTGGGGCACAGTGTGGCAGCCAGGACTCTGCCAGGGGTGAMCACCGTGGGTGACAGGGAGGGGTGAAAGGAGCAGAGCAAGGGAGTGAATGGTTCCCAGAGCTGTTTTTGGGGGCTTTATTTGGGGGTCTCAGAGCCAGCTGAACCTCCCATCCTTGAGAGCAGCCTGCAGGGTCACAGCCCTGTCCCTTGGGGCCAGACCTGCCTATTGTCACACTCCCTTCTACTCTGGTCACCACTCAACCTGCCAAGCCATCCCAGGAGGTCAGAGGTCCCCCCACCTTCATGAAGTCCCCCCACCCTTCATGAAAGGGACCCAGAGCCCCTCCTTCAGAGGTGACATTCTATCCTCTGCCCAAGACAAAAACCACAGAACCCCACAACCTTTTCCTTCCCCGCTGGGTGTCCAGTTCCAGAAATACCAGCAGCTTTTCAGTTCCCATAAGATCTCAGAGGGACTTCTCAGGGTGACGGGTGAAACAATCTCTGAGGGTCAGAAACATCCTCCTGACATAAAAGAAKTGCTGAGCACCCATTTATCTTTCCATGGGGTTCCTGTCCTGAGGATGTCAGTCACCTGTGCCCACTGAAAAGAGCAATATATTGTTTCATCACCCTCTGTTGAAGCTGAAATACTTCAGCCAAGTCTCCCCTATTTCACTCATTGTGTTGATTTCTGTAGCCACTTGGATAATTTCTCAGTGAAAGCCCTGCAAGTGCCTTGGCTCTCGGTGGGAAATGAGGATTTTGGGTTGGATGAACATTGGAAAGGAGGAAAAGAAAGAGAAAGAAATAATAAGAAGAAATCTCTTACCCTAGGGTCCCTGTGTTCGAGRTCTATGTCATAAATTATTATGCCATATGGATTTATCTCTGACACAGGCAATACACAGATTATGGGTAAATAGGGAAATGCGGAATTAGGGGAAGGCTGAGCAGGTCTCCACTGCTGCTAGGGCTGTTCCTGCTCCTGGCTCTGCTGCAGGACCCTGCAAGGACTCTCTGCTGTACCACATCCTGCAGCCACTCCTGCTGCACATCCTGCCAGGGAAAGCCTCTGGGAAGCAGCCYTTTCACTTAGGGTGTGCCCTAAGCAGGTACTGTTGTTTCAGGGTTTCAGCAGAGACCTGAGATCTGCAGAAAGAAGGGACTAAAGATGGAACAGGGGGTTGAGGAGGCGTGGGAGAGATGTGGGACATACTGGGGTCATGGTGACAGTGACAGAGCTGTCAGCAGTCTCCAGACTGAAATCCCAACTAAATCATAGAACCACAGACTTAAAAGTTCATCTTGTTCCAAACCCCCTGCTGTGGGGGGGACACCAGGTTGCTCTAAGMTGTGTTCAATCTGTTCTTGAACTTTACCAGGGAAAAACTCCAAGAAGCAAACCTTGATAACCCTCTGTGAACCCCCTTCCCAGCCAGACAAATTGAGCTTCTTGTGACCCTCGTGCTTAGCAAGCTGTGTCCCTGTGGTCCCCCACAGATGGTAGAGGGCTGGGTCTCTGTGGGATGGGGCTGCACGAATACCCCTTGCTCTCCTGGCTGTCCTCACCCAGCCCACATGTGGCAGTGCCAGAATGTTGTGCTGCTGCCTTCCATGGAACCACAGTGCAGAGGCTGCTTGCAAAGCTCTGCAGGGCGATTGCAGGCAACCTGGGATGAGATGGTCACAGGGACCCTGGCTTCTCTCCAGAGAGCTTTTACACGAGTTCCTRGGGAGCAGTGTTCCCAGTGCCGTGCTCTGCAGAGCCGTGCTTGGCTCCGGTGCTGCTGGATCCTGGCATCACCAGGGCTGTTTGCTTCCCAGGGTGTTATTCACTGACTCCATTCTCCAGCCAAAAGAGCTTTGCAAGTAATAATAAAAGAGGATGAATGGGATGGCATGGGATGATTAACCTGGACTGTGAAAGATGGCCCAGCACCTAGGCTGCTGGTAGCACAAGCAYCTGGCAAATGGGGCTGTGTCCCACATCCCATCCTCTGCTGGAGGCACTGCCCCAAATCACTGAGTCGTGGAATGGTTGGGGTTGGAAGGGACCTTAGAGTTCATTCAGTGCCACCCCCTGCCATGGGCAGGGACACTTCCCACTATCCTAGGTGGATCCAAACCCTGTCCAACTTGACCTTGGGCACTTCCAGGGATCCAGGGGCAGCCCCAGCCTCTCTGGGTAGCCTGTGGCAGTATCCCACCACCCTGAACRGACCATTGGGCACTGAGCACCCCCRCCACTGACCAGCCCAGTAAGCCAGGCTTTCACACACAGTCCGTCTTGTGTTGTTATGTTCAGGTTTTGGATTTCCTTACAGCAGAAACTCCCGGATTCATCCCTGTTCTCCTCACACCTTGCCACAACAGTTGGGATGTGATGCTGTTCTAATCGTTCTGGACTATAAAAAACAAGCCCTGTCTTTCACTAGCATATGGTTCTCCCCGTAAAACAACAGACACCAGAACTTTCAATTAAGTTTCTGGAAGCGATGCTAAAGCACACATGACTCATTTCACAAGTGCACTAACGAGTCAAACGATCCTGCTTTTCGCCAAATCTCCACTCATCAGGAAACAAACAGTATCTGATGTCTTTCTTTCTTTATACACTGACGAAAACAACACCCTTCTCCGTTGCCGCCGAGCCTGGGTAGAGATCACCCAGCTAAATATTCTAATATTTGATAACAGCCCTGCCAGCACTCATGAGCTGACTCATTCCATAGCATGTGCTGCTCCCTGAGGACTGCTCTCAGCACAGTGAACAATTAGCTGCTTCATTCATCCCAGCTTGAGAATGGCAGATAGTTACAGGACCACGGGCACGCTCCTGACGGGAGGGATTTATCAACACTCAGAGTTGTTGCTCCTGTAATTAATCTCACGCTATTTCCACACACACTCACTCACCCTCTGCTCCCACCCTGCTCTTGGCTCCCAAACATTTTTTTAYGCTCAGAAGGGCACAGAGATAATTTTGGTTTTTGGTCAGTGACATGGAAATGATTAGGCAAGATCAAGAGGTAATTCTGGGGCTCTGCTCTCCAGCATTCCTTAAATCCTTTGGGGTAGACCAGAGGGGTCCAGCCCCAGCCCGCAGTGCCCGTRGGCCAACACAGTCCTGTGACTGCGATGTCACACACCCCTCCATGTGCCTGGCCCCACAGCAGCCCATGGGCACACGGCTGCTCCATCCCAAGGAAGCTGCTGGCTCTCGGTGTCTCAGAGCTGCTGCCTCCTGTTTCTGTGAGGCAGAGCTCTGGGATGTGCTTCCCGGCTGGTTTGGCAATGGTAACCCCTGGCATTCAAAACTCTGCTGTGTGCTCCTCCTTCCCGACACTGCTCAGGAATCAGACACCGGCGTCCTCCAGCTCACAGGGAGAAGATGGCAGGAACCAGGCAAAGCAATTCAGTATCCCATGTCCTTGCAAAACAGACAGCTCCTAGGGTTTTCTGCCTCTTCATTTTTTCCTTCCCAAGTCCCCAGACGCAGGCTCCAACGGGAGATTATTTTATTGGCTGTTCATTGCTATAGTCGTTGCCAGTGTGAGGACAGTGTCCTCAGTACAAATGAATTCAGCAATGAGTTCAGCATCCTCCTCCTTGCAATTACCACCCAAAAACTTGCTATGGAAACCAGGAGAGAGATGGGGTGCGGAGGTAGGAATGGGAGGGACCACCCCCAGTGTCCCCAGGAATCACCCCAGTGGCTCTGAGGGCAGGGCCCCAGGGTCTGTCTGGCTGTGAGGAGCAGTCCTGTGGCTGCCCCTCCAGCAGAGGGCTGGTCCTGCCACCCACTGCCAGCCCGGGCTGGCCACCTGCTGGGACAGGGCAAATGGGTCCCACAGGTGTCATGGCTGATTTTGGGGCACATCCCATCCCCACGGAGGTGCTGCCATAGGGGATGGAGCAGGGACGTCTCTCACATCTCCATGGACACCATGAGGCCACCACAGAGCACATCCATATGTCACTGTGGCCTTGGTGCCATCAGTGCCCAGTGCCATCACCWCCCAGTTCCCCCAGTGTCTCCACTGGATGGGCCCAGACACAGGCCAAGGGATACCTCACTTTGGGATTGTTGGGGAAGTTTTCCAGTTATTGTTGTAACCCTCACCTGTACCAGTGACAACTAAGTCAAGACAGTTCACAGATTCTTTGTAGGAGCTGGGTGATTCTTCATGGAAAGAGGGATCAGGCCCAAGGCAGTGGTGGAGTCACCGTCCCTGGGGGGATATAACAGATGTGTGGATGTGGCATCTGGGGACGTGGTCAGGGRTAGGCTTGGCAGTGCTGGGTGATGGTCAGACTGGATGATCTCTAAGGGCTTTTCCAATCCTGAGGATTCCATGGGATTTCCTCATAATCTGCCCAGTCATTTCCTTGTTGTGTTCAGCCTTCAGCTGCCTCCTCCTGGAGCCAACATCACCCTCCTGGAGTTCTGGAGTTGGACAAGGGCCCTCTGTGTGCCCCAGTGCCTCACAAACTGAACCATCWCTTTCTGCCCCTCTCAGCACTGCCCCAGGGAATCTGTTTCAATGCAGGAGGGAAAAATCATAGAATCACAATATCACAGAATCACAAACTCACAGAATTACAGAAACTGCATCGAAAGGAACCCACAAGGATCACTGAGTCCAGCTCCTGGTCATGTACAGACACCCCAGGACTCATGTGAAATTCTGCTGAGAGCTCTCCTGGGTTGAGGAGAGAAGCTGAGCTTTGGTGCTTGGCTGGAGCAGACAGAGYCCAGACAATGTCCCTGCTCAGACCCCGGGTGCCAAACCCACCACCAGCTCCCACTCAACCCCCTGCACGGGAGAACCAGGGACCATTAGCGCTGGATGAATGGGAAAGAATTGAAATCAGCTTGGAGACAATCCCCAGGCCAGAGCAGAGGCAGAATTAACCAGCTTATTATTTTTATTTAATGCTTGCATTGTGCCCCCAGATGAATAATTGGTGTGTGGGGCTCTGCGTGAAGGGCTGTTATGAAGTTTAATTCATTAGCGCTTGTAAAGTGCCTCRAACTCGTGAGATGAAAGGTGTCCTCAGAGCGCCAGAAGCTGTTCCAGCTCCAGCACTGCGGATCTTTAACAGGGATATTGAACGACTCCTCTGAGCCAGCACATTGTGTTTTAACTTTTTTTATGGATGTTTTTACAGGCAGGATCCCAGAGAGACAAAAAAAAAAAAGTTAAAAGAGAAAGCCCCATCATAGTGCACAGAGCTGGCTCTGYACAGCCACCGACCTGGGTGTGCCACCCTCAGCCCTGCCCTGGGGGCCAGTGCCAGGGCTCTGTCCCCATCACCAGCCCCTCCAGGGGGACTGGGAGCTGTGACAGCTCTGGGGATGCCACAGGATGGGTACTGACAGAGGAAGGTCTGGAGGACACGGGGGGCTGCTTGTCTGGTTTGCCTGTAGGGTCACAGCCCAGGGGCCTGGCCTGTGCTCCATGTCATGAGTTTGGCTGATGCAGGGGGAGGGACAGCGGTGGGGGTCAACTGGCCATCCCTGCCATCCATCCATCCATCCATCCATCCATCCATCCATCCATCCATCCATCCATCCATCCATCCATCCATCCATCCATTCCTCCATCCATCCATTGCTCGCATCCTGCTCTGACCTCCTCTGGCACAGCCTGACATATGGGTGAGTGGAAGACACCTGATTTCCACAGAATTATAGAATCATGGAATTATTTATGGAAGGGACTTAAAGCTCCTCTAATGCCACCCCTGACAAGGGCAGGGACACCTCCCACTGTTCCAGGGTGCTCCAAGCCCTGTCCAGCCTGGCCTTGGACACTTCCAGGGATCCAGGGGCAGCCACAGCTTCTCTGGGCCCCTGTGCCAGGGACTCCCCACCCTCACAGGGAACAATTCCTCTCCAATATTCCACATATCCCTGCCCTCTGCCAGTGGGAAGCCATTCCCTATGTCCTGTCCCTCCAGGCCTTGTCCCCAGTCCCTCTCCAACTCTCCTGGAGTCTCTTTAGGCCCTGGAAGAGCCTCTGGGGTCTCCTGGATCATTCTCCCCTGCAGGCTGAAAACTCTCAGCTCTCCCAGCCTGGCTCCTGTTGGTGTTTCCTGACAGCCCCATTTTTCTGCTCCGTGCAGCCACTCAGTCCATGACAAAACCATTGCACTGAGCCAGGGTCTGCCAAGRGCAGGAACACGGATCCTTTTCAACACCTGCTTCTTCCACATCCACCTTCCTGCAGCTATTGCAGCTCAGTTRTCTGGTAAGGAACCCTGGCTGTGAGCACATAGAAAACTCTTCCCTGCCTTAGCCAGGTGGGAAGAACTTTCCTCATCGAGTTCCCACCTCTGGCATCTCCAATTGCTGCTGCATTTCCCACCAGCTGCAATGAGCTTGGAAAAGAATTCTTTGAAAGTGTCCCACTGGGGAGAGAGTGGGAAGCGCCGACGAAGGATGCAGGACGTGGTTGGGAAAGCAGTGGCTTCTTCCACTGAAGGAAAAATGGACCCTCCAGAGGGAAGGCTGTGACCTCCTCACCTGTCTTCCACTCATCCTTTCTCTAATGCTGCTGCAGCCAGCAAAACTCTCTGGTTTCCCTGGGAGCTTGAGTTCCCAGACGGCTCCGCGCAGCACACAGAGCGCAGGGAGCATCTCCTGCCTTGGAACACAGGGAACATGCCACAGCCTTGCCCTCCCTCCARTGAGAGGAGGACTCATTGTTTGCTTTAATTATCACAAAGCCTCTTTACTTGGAGGAAAATAAAATATTTATCAGGGACTTGTGGCTCTGGCGAAGGAGATTATACTCAAATTAAATTTTTAGATGCCTGTAAAATTTAATTGGCCTCAGTGCAGGACAGTTTGTCTCTGAGAATGAGAAGGGTTTCTCTGACCAGCACGTGGCCTTCAGAGCGATGKCCCTTCCAGCATTCCCAGTGCTGCCCAGGACCCAGCTCAGGCTGCTGTGCCTGTGTCACCAGCTGAGGCAGCCCCTTCCCCATGTCCTGGAAGCTCTTGGCAACTGTGGCACAGACAGGTTGAATTGTGTGGAGAGGATGAAGCTTCCCAGCCCAGCTACACAGCCCATCCCCAGCTCCCCACCCATCACCTGATGGATGTGGCAGGTTCTCATAGGTTTCTGGAGGAGCCTGCTCCTGGGAGATGTCCCTAACTTCTCTGAGGTTTTTCCATAGAGAGCCTTTGACCTCTCTCAGTCCCCTCCTGAAATCCATCCTGTCCCCAAGCCTGAGCTCAGCTCGGCCCTGCTTGGTGGTGTCCCTCCTGACTGGGGTGGTCAGGATAATGTCACTGCTGGGTAGAGGAGCCTTCTCCAGACACTTGAACAATGCCATGRCCTGTGACCGTGTGACAGGATGCTGTGGTGCTACCATGGTGAGGCGACATGTACAGGCAGCACGGACACGGTCCCTGACAGGGACATTGTAACAACGGCAATGCTCATTGTCCCACATCAGCTTCGCAGAGAACCCCTGTCCCACTCCCATGTATGTGATGTCCTGCTTTTCACTCTGGGAGTGATGCTTTCTGGCCACAAAAAGCTAGGATGGTGACACTGCGCTGCCAAAGGGACAGAGAGCCACTGTACCACTCAGGATATTCTGTCCCTGTGCTTTCATGGGCTGTCCCACAGAGCCCAGGCCTGCTGTGCCCTGCCAGCCTGAGCTCTGGTTWAGCTGTGAATCCAGCTCTCCAGGCTCCTGCTCCTTCCTTCACACTGTGCTTTTCCCATGGCTGCTGACAGCTTTGCCAGAGCTTGGGAAACAGCATTTCATTTTACTCTTATCCTCGGAGCAGAAACACACAAGTGCCAGGGAAAGAAATCTGAAGCACAACCTGGAAATCCAGAGGGATTTGGGTCTGGCATGGCAGGGATCACCCAGGAGCCTCATTGCCAAGTGAAATTACACACTGAGATCAGAATCAGGGTGTTTGAAAACACATCCTCGGAGCTGTCCTTGGGCTCCCATCCCACATGCACTCATCCAGCTCCGCTGCTTTCCCAGCAGTTCCATGGTTTCCTTTTCCAGCCAGTCCTGTCCATGCAGGTTTTTAATTTCAGGATTAACGTCTCCAACTCCAAAGGTTTCCCAAAGGCTTACATGGCCACCRCGGGGTAACCCTTCCCTTTCCGGCAGCAGGAACCTCGCCGGCATCATGAGGGSATTAAACAGAGACATCAAAGGCCCTGTCAGAGCCAGGCGAAGGCAGATGTTCCGAGGGCCAGCAGAGTCTCTGTCAGGTTTAAAGAGGACAAATCCTGCAGAGATTTCTCCTTCAAGGAAAGCCAGGATAGATGCACCAGGGTTCCAGAGGTCTGAACAGGCAGAGGTGGGGCTGGGGGCACCAGGCTGTGTCCCCAGGGGCACCCCAGAGCCACCCCAACACAGGGGATCACTGCTGGTGCCCAGCTCAGGCTGTGCTGGSTGTCTCTGAGCAGAGCCAGCTCCTGCCCTGAGATCCCACCCTGCCCTCTTGCACTCCTACTTGGTCCAACGCTATCCTCCAACACCAAACCCCATCCCCTTCCCAAATCCCTGTATTCTCATCGGATCCATGAGCCCACAAGTTCAATATACGAGTCTGTGGATGCAGGGAGTGGCTGCCTGGATAGGGATTGAATTTAGGGAATATAAACCCGGCAAGCTCCAGGACACGAGGCTGCTGTGACAGGGACACTTTGGAGAATCTCAGATAATTAGATCTTAATTAGCTCCAACACCTTGATAAACTGGCCAGGCCCCATGAGCTGCTCTGTGTGTGTCCCTCACAGTCCCCACTGCTTTGGGCAGCTCAGCCCAGCCCTGTCTGGCCCAAGGGAGGCTGCACAGGGAGCTGCATGGTTAACTCAGCCTCTGCAACCCTCTCCTTGACCCTCAGGGGAAGCTCTTCATCTCCACCCTTCCCAGGTGGAGCACATGGACGTGCCAGGGATGAGAGCCAGGGACATGGGGATGTTACAGGGGACTGAGCACCAGAGACCCCTGATGGCTGGGGAGGATGGAAGGGGATGGGAAGGGATGGTGTGGGAGCCCAGGTCACCACGGGGTGGGATGGGGGGAAAGAGAATGGTGTGGGAGCCCAGGGCACTGCAGGGGGTACCTGGCGCTGGGGGTACCAACCCCTCCCTCCAGGCTGGACGTGAGTCCAGGGCTGCCCCTGCCGGTCTGGGCAGCGCTGGCAGGACCATGAGTGCTGGCCTTGGGCATCCTGAGGGTGCCAGAGCCCTGTGCCCCAGGGCTGTGACAAAGACTGGCAGCTGGGGGACCCTGGGAACAGGGGCTGCTCCCAGCCTGRGACTGGGACCTCTTAGGCCTCACAACACTCCCCTTGCCCCTGCCTGTCCCATCCATGTGAGCCATGGTCAGCTCCACACAGCCGGGGTGGATGACCCTGCCCTTGAAGTGGGTACGGGCCTCTGGAGCTTTGGGGGTGAGGGGATCCCAAAGGATGAGGTGATCCTCCCCAGTCCTGACCCCAGTAAGCAATGCAGGTGAAGGGAAGGATGAAGGATGCTAAAGGATGGAGCGATCCCCTCAGCCCTCTGCAGACCTCGGACATCCTGCAGGCAACAACCAAGGGAGGCTCGAGCTCACACAGGGAGGGAGAGGGSAGGAAAGAATGAGGAGACATTGGGGGGGTGTTATGGAACAGGGGATGAGCTGGGGTTTGCACCCCCTGTGTCCCTGACCTCCAGGAGCAGATCTGGGTGAACACACAGCCCGGCAGAACACATGGGCACACCCCAAGAATTATGGATGCAAGAATTGCAGGAACCTTTTTAATTGATGGGAACCCCCAAATTTGTCCCAGAGGTCACTCTGTGGTGGCCACAGCAGCTGTGGGAGCCAGGATSTGTGCCAGGCAGGGCACTGTGCCAGCTCTGCTGCAGGCACCCCGCGAGCGCAGGGCACTCAGCTCCAAATCCCACAGGAAGCAGCGGCGGCAGCTGGAGATGGAATCCAATTATCTGGGGAAAACAGGAATCAAACAGAACATGGCTGCCATGGGGATGGGTTTAGCCCCTGCTGAGCACTCACTGGGGCTCTGTAGCCTCGGGCACACCATGTGGGATGTTCCTGTGCCTTCCCTCCTGCCATAGCCCCAAGCTGGCAGCATGTGGCAGAGGCTGGAGCAGGGACTGAATCCCTGCCATTCCAGCTGGGGATTCTGGTCTGGACAAGGACATGCTGAAGCACAGCTGGCCTCTTGCAGTCCTGCCTCCCACCAGCCCTTCTGCCCTGCCCCAAGTGATTCCAAGCAAAGGGTCAGGAACTGTGGCTCCAGGGTGCCCCAAATCCCCCGAGGTCACAGAGCCAGGGGTGTCTGGCACAAGGGAGGATCCTCTGCTGTGCCCCCGGTGCCGCACACTGTCCATGGCAACCCTGGCACTGCCTGGTGGCAGCTCAGGTGAGGACCCACCCCAGAGACACCTGGGGCTGCCTCACACCAGGAGGGCACCCCAGAAGATGCAGGCAGGGATTCCCCATGGATGCACACCAACACTGGCACTCAGGGTCCACGCCAAGAGCCCCCCACCAGGCAGAAGGACAGGCCCCATATCCTGGCCCCATGTCTTCCCTCCCTGTGTCCCTTCACTCTATCCCATAGAAGTATCCAGACATCAGCCAGGAAGTGAAGTCCCTGCAGTAGCTGTGACAGCCCAACACCATCGAGTAATAGTACCTGCAGCACCACATGGCCTGGGTGACCTTGACCCATAAGTGTGGCGTGGAGGGGAGGACCCATAAGTGGAGGTTTAGGCGGTTWTAAGCCACATAAATGGGTCCTTGGGCCCCATAAATGGAGTTTTGGGAGCTGCTGGCATTCATTGATGGGGGTTGGGGAAGGTTGGGATCCATAAATGGGGGGTTGAGGAGTGTTTGGATCCTTAGACTGGCGTTTGAACCCCAAAGATTGGGGTCAGTGGTGCGTTAAGCCCCACAAGATTGGGTTTGGGGGTGTATGGACCCATAGATGTGAGATTAAGGGGGCACAAGGACACACAGATAGGGGCCAGGGGGGCACTAGGCTCCATAGGTGCAGGACTGAGGGGTGCAGGGGCCCACAGATGAAGGTTAAGGGACAGCATCACCCACAGATGTGGGGCAGAGGGGTTTTGTGACTCATATCAAGGGGTCAGGGGGCACTTGGAGGGCACAAGAACCACAGCCAGGCTCAGGGGTCAGTTTTGGGGGGGGGGCCTAGTGTGGGGCAAGGGGCCACCCAATTAATAGTATGTGGGGCTCCAGGGGCTCCCACAGGGGCTCTTGGGACAGGCCTCTCCCTGTCCAGCTGGTCATGGAGCTGGTCTGGCCTTGGCCCTGAGGTTCAGTGACAGGGGCAGAGCTGCGGGGTCCCCCTGGATCCCCCTGTGCCCCGGAGCTGCAGGAGGCGGACACCGAGCTGGACACGGCCAGCTCCAGAGTGACCCCGCAGGGCTGGAGGCGCCGGTGTGGGAACAGGAGGGGTTGTGGGTGGGAGCCCAAAGCAACCCCTCMCTGCACAAAACAGCTCCTCATCCTGCTTTGATGCCACGTCCTACAATTGCCAGCAGGGACACAGACATCAGGTACGGAAAAGGAAAACGCCATGCTGAGCCTGCAGCCGGAGGARGCAGGACTGGGACGATGGGTTACGGGCAGAGAGCGAGGGAATTTAATCTGTATGGCCTAGAAGGCCAATGCTGGAGGGGAACGGGATGGCGCTGGGTAAATATCCAAAGGCAGTGTGTGAGGAAGGGGGAAAAGTGACGCAGGCAGCAGCCGTAGGAGGGACACGATGGACCAGAGAGGGAACGGCTTCCTCAGGGAACAGCAGCTGCTGTGCCGGGGGGCAGGGACAGCGACAGGGACAGGGATGGGGACAGGGACAGCGACAGGGATGGGGATAGGGACAGGGCCTTCGAGGGGCTCCAGGGCAGCAGTAGGGATGTCAGGAAGGATCAGCCTTGCACGAGGGGTTTGGGGCCATGTCATCTCTGGGAGGCTGCGGTGGCACCATCCGCAGAGTCCCCAGCAGTGACCAGTGGTGGCCAGCCCTCAGAGGTGCTGTTCCTGCTGGCGCAGCACAGAGATCGGGGTGCCCTGGCACAGCCTGACCTCTCCATTCCCTTTGCCACTACAGCTTCCCAGAGGATGGAATCATTAAATTAGAAAAGCCCCCTGAGATCATTGAATCCAACCCTTAACCCAGCACTGCCCAGGCCACCACTAACATGTCCCCAGATGCCACATGTTTTTTGATCACTTCCAGGGATGGTGACTCCAGCACTGCCCTGGGCAGCCTGTGCCAATGCCTTTCCATGAAGAAAACTGTCTCTAATAACCAATCCAAACCTCCCCTGGCACAACCTGAGGACTGAGGCATTGAAAACCCGAATCCTTCCTATCACAGGAAYTCCCTGCTGAATCCTAGCCTGCGGCTGACCTGCTTCCCCTTGGCTATGAGAACCTGCCCAGGCTGTTTTGGGGTGTCCTTGGAATACAGCCTCCCCAGGCTGGGCTGTGTGGGATGAGCACGGCACCACAGTGGTRTTGGAACAGAGCACTGTCCATCCCTGTCTGTGCTCCTGCCCCTCTCCCCCCTCTTCCCTGCAAATTTGAGCTTCTTTTTACAATCACATTTTCTTCTTCTTCTTCAAAATAAAAAAAAATAAAAAAAATAAAAAAGATTTTTCTCTGTGCTGTTGCCATGTGCAAACCCACACAAATACCAGGAAAAGACGRCTCTGGCTCCGCAGAGCCCGCGCCTGCAGAGTCCCTGTCACACAGGCAGAGCCGGAAAACAGCAGAAAAATAGATTTTCCCTTCAGCCCTTCCAGACACGACTGAGACTTATTATAGCAATAACAGRCACAGGGGGTTCGCAGAGGCCGTCCTTGTGTTCCTCCCCTTGCTGGTGAGCCCCTTCCCTCCCCAGTGACAGTGGATCAGTGTGCCAGCTGCCCCCAGAGCCCAGCAGTGCTCAGGAAGGGTTCCCAGGGTGGGGAATCCCTCAGACTGGGGCTCCAGTGGGAAGGAAACCATGGAGTATGGGGAGAAGGTGCTGCTGGTGAGGGAGGTGGGGGTGCTCAGCCTGGAGAGGGGAAGGATCCAGGGAGCCCTCACAGCCCCTTCCAGGGCCTAAAGGGGCTCCAGGAGAGCTGGAGAGGGACTGGGACAAGGGCCTRGAATGCCAGGACACAGAGAATGGCTTCCCTCTGCCAGAAGGCAGGGATAGATGGGATATTGGGAATTTCTTCCCTGGGAGGGTGGGGAGGCCCTGGCACAGGGTACCCAGAGAAGCTGTGGCTGCCCCTGGATCCCTGGMAGTGTCCAAGGYCAGGCTGGACATTGGGGCTTGGAGCAGCCTGGGACAGCGGAAGGTGTCCCTGCCCATGGCAGGGGGTGGAATGAGATGAGCTTTAATGTCCCTTCCACCCCAAACCATTTGGGGACTCCACAGTTCTGATTCTCCCCTTTATCACCTCTCCCACACTTTGATTTTAGATTTAACTTTTTCAGCCAACCTGAGAAAAGGGGAGCGAGTGACTACTGTTGACCTCAGCCCTCTGCGCTGTCCTGGGGCTGTGGGGAGCAGGCCCAAGGGGCTGTGGCTGTGTCTGCTGCTCATCCAGGGCAGCTATGGGACATGGGGCCATGCCTGGTGGAACAGGGACATTGCCAGGGGTCAAGAGCTGGGCACGCAGGGCCGAGGGCAGTGCCAGGTGGGACCACGCCGGGGGTGAGGGTTGGAAGGGACATTAAAGCCACCCCCTGCTCAGGGGGGGAGGCATGACAAGGTAATCAGCCCCAGGGAGCCCTCCCTGCAGAYAGAGGAGCAGCCCTGGGCTGTGGCTGCAGCTGGATCCCTGCCCAGGTGCCTCCTGCACCAGGAATGGTTTGTCCTGGTCTCAAGGCTGCCCTTAGGTGGAGGCAAAGCCTCTTGGTGAGCCCAGCAGAGGTTCCTCAGCCAAGGACATGCAAAACTRGCCAAGGTCAGAATCCTCCCCTTTCACCCCAGCCTGGCTTTGGTTCCTGGCAGGGATTTAGCYGCAGCCTCAGCCCTGGAGGATCCCTGGCCCAGAGCTCCCCAGGGTGCTGGTGGAGGGGTGCTGGCCCCTGCTGAGGTTCTCCCAGGGCCAGGGCAATGGGTCAGGGCACTGCTGGGCATGGGACTGGTCCTGAGCCAGAACATTCCACCCTCAGTGTCACCCAGAGCAGCGGGACAGAACTCCATGCCCCAAGGAACTGCAGGTCAGGTTGGGCCAGGATGGCCCCAAAGGGTTGCACCAGGCACCAGGTTGGGATCAGAACTGTGAACAAGCTCCAGCTCTTCCCTGCAACGAGGGACCCAGCCTTTGTCACCCCCAGGTGATGATGAGGAGCCCCTCCAGGGCGGGAGTGCCCCACCCACAGCTCCCATCCAGCAAAGGAGGAGCTGCCCCCAGCCCAGCACATCACCCACCCCAGGGGCTGCCAGGCACTGAGCAGGGGGAGCAGCCTGTCCCTGCCCTGTCCCCGTCCTGTCCCTGCCTTGTCCCCATCCTGTCCTTAGCCTGTCCCGGGCCTGTCGTTGCCCTGTCCCCAGCCTGTCTCCAGTCTGTCCCTGGCCCATCCCTGCATGCCAATGCTCAGCCTGGGAAGGGGAGACATCAGCTCCCACCTCCTCCTACCTGAGACCAGAGGGATCTGCTCTTTTCCTGCCTTAATTTCTTTCCCTGGCTGTGTCCACAGCCCTGGGACCCTCTGCCATCCCCATCCTCCATCCCCACAGAATCCCACATGGAATTCCTGCTCCAGCCAGACCCTGCTGCTCCAGGGCTGGAGGTGAGCGGTCAGCGGGGCGAGAAGGGGCTGTTGGAGCAGTTAATGAGATCCCAGGGAAGCTCCTGGACCCCCTCAGGACATAGTCCRTGCCTGGGTTGCTGCCTGAATCCCATCTCCATCATTCACCCTAATCCTTGGGAGTGGCCCTGGTGGGGCTCAGCTCATGGCTCACTAGGTCTGATCCCCACTGCAGCGGTGCTAACGAAGCCAATGGCACAGAGCAGGGACACATGGAGGGCTCCCAGGCATGGAGACCCCATTAATCCCACCATATGCTGCTAACCCTCAGCCCAGCGCAGCTGTGGGGGACACCCAAACCCACGGAGGAGGAGGAGSGGGGGATGAAGGCTGTGCCCTGGCGAGGGTGGGCTCACAGCTCCGTGACACCCTCGGGTCCCCTGGGGACCCCAAGGGGAGCTGGRATTTGGAGGAGAGAAGGGGACAGCACCCGCTCAGAGCTGTGGCACCCAGTGTCACCCCCTGGGACAGCCCATGTGGACCTGACACATGACACCCCCTCCAAATATYCCGTGTGCCTGAGGACAGGAGCCACCCCTCCCTGTGACACCTGCAGGGTGGGGACAGGAGCCACCCCTCACTGTCACACCTGCACGGCAGGGACAGGAGCTCACTGTCACACCTGCAGGGTGGGACAGTTGTGCCCAGGTCCCCCCACGTGTCTCCCCACGGCAGGCAGGAGCAGCGCCCCTCTGCTGCCCCTTTTCCCGGGGATAAGCAGCTGGAGCTGAGCATGGAGCCCCCGGCGCAGCGCAGGGCAGTGCTGCCACCCCGACATCGCCCCCCTGGGCACACCTGGCACTCTGGCTGCGGGACACAACAGGGGACCCCAAGTTCTCCCCGAGAGCCCCTGCACAGCCTGGCAGCCCGGGAATCAGGCAGGGAGACACAGGAGGGGTTCAGGGAGGTTTCTGGAATGCCCGGAGCTTGGAGCCTTGTCTCTAATGAGCCCAAAGGGCTCCTTGTGCCTCCATGGTGGGAGAGCCCGGCTCAGCCATCACCCACCTGGAACAGCCTCCTCGGCCTCCGGGGGTGTTGGGAAGGGCTTGGGCCCCAGCCGGGCCCCCAGCCTG
>NW_026623519.1:249862-280538 GCF_030028575.1 Malurus melanocephalus | reverse complement strand
GGCCGCAGCTCCTCGGGGATCTGTGAGCAGGGAAAGGTGCTCTGCAGAGGCCCTCAGAGCCCAAATTAGCCACACTGGGCTCAATCTGAGATTTTGACAGCGAATGCCAAATTTATTTCCAAACGCGCTGTGGAAATGTCAGCGTGCTGGTCGGAAGGAATTGGGTACATGCTCCCTTTTAAATAGCACCAAGCATATGGGAGGAGGATGATTAGATTGCTTCCAAGCTGCCAAATTTCTTTGCTGCAACTAAAAATCTTCTCCAAAATGTCCCAGCCCACAGTGTTTCTACGCACTGGAGGCTGTGCCGAGACTTTGCCATTGACAGCTGTGCTCTGAGCAAGCAAACACAGCCCCCCCCGTGCAGTCCCGGGGGTCCCAGCCTTCCCGGGCTGCAGGGGGTGTTCTTGCCTCCTCTTGGAAGCTGGAGAAATTCCTCCCCTCCTGCCACCCTACCCTTGGGGAGGGGGCAGCGTTCTCGGTGTAGAATCAGAATATTTTGGGTTGGGAGGGACTTTGAAGCTCATCTCACTCCAGCCCCTGCCATGCCCATCCAGCACCGAGGGACAAAGGCAGCCCAGCAGCTGCTGCAAACCAGGAGCGGAGCAGGGAGAGCCCCTTTAGCTCCCTGGGCTTGCAGAGAAAGGCTTCCTGCAGTGTCCCCAGCAGCTGGGACCCCAGAGCTTCCCTCACTGGTGCCACTCTGAYCATCCAGGTGACAGCTCAGGTGACAACTCAGGAAGGAGCAGAGCATCCTCCACTGCCCAGGACAGGGTTCAGGCCCCGTGTCCAGAGGGGTGTGGGGAAACAAGGGTGGGAGGAGTTGGGGATGTGCTCTAGGCTCCTCGCCCAGCGCTGCAGAAGGAACAAATGTCCTACCCAGAGCCCAGCAGTGCCCTGGCATTCCCTGCAGATCACCCCAGGGCCACCCTCAGGGTGGGGGAAGCGATGGAAGCCACCTCAGACCCCTTTTCYCAGGTCAGCAGCCTGAAGCACTGTGTTGTCTCTCATGCCAGCCCCAGGGAAGGGGTGACCTTGGGATCACCCAAACCTGCCCTGCCCCACGCAGGGACTGAGGAGGGCACAAACAGCTGCCCTGGGGCTGGCAGGGGGTCCTGCTTCCCACAGGCAACACTGAAGCTTCTGCAGGGAGCAGAGCATGGTGGCCTTCCCAAGAAATTATATGACCAGCACTGGATTCCAAATCCAGGGATGGTGCCCCTCCCACCCAGGCTGTGAGAATTCCTGCTAGTCCTGTGTGGAATTCCTGCTCCAGCCAGGACCAGACATGCACCAACCCTCCAAAACCAGCATCCACCAACCACCCTCATGCTCCCAGCAACATCTGAGGGAACCAGGAGCCACRTCCTGCCTTGGGATGTGGGACAGACCTGTGACACCTTGGGGTTCGTCCTCCTGCCAAACATCCCCCTGTGGATCCCATAGGGACCTGCTGGATCACAGACAACAAACCCACCATGTCCTACACTTGCCCTACCTCCCCATAGTGCTCTCCAGGCCTAGGACTCCCAGAAAAAAGGCACCCAGGGGTGCCAGCCATGCCAGCCACCCCATCCCTGCTCAGTGGGCTCAAGGAATYCAGTGCTGGAAGGAGGCAGAAGCCCCAAGCCAGGGGGGATGACAGCATCACCTCCTGCACGGTCCCTGGGCAGAGCTCTGTCCCTGGAGCACAGTGCCCAGAGGGTCTCTGTGATTCCACTGGGAAGGGTGAGGGAGCCAGAGCAAAGAACGGCCTGGACAGGGCTGCAGGGCAGGAGCAGGAGTGTGGAGCCCAGACAGGAGGAGCACAGCTGCTCCTAGCCTTGCTCCCTGCCCCATTCCCTGCCCCATTCCTGTTCCCATCCCCACTCCTAACCCCATTCCCAGCCTTGCTCCTCACTCCCAACCCCATTCCCTACCCCATTCCCAGCTCCCGGCCCCATTCCCAGCTCCCGGCCCCATTCCCAGCTCCCGGCCCTGTTCCCTGCCCACACGCTGCCGCATGGCGGGTGGGAGGTTTTTTTCTGCATTGCAAATCTTTTCTCCTGTGAGTGCTGCAGTGCTGCTTGGAAGGAAAACAACCCCTCTGGAGCAAGCCCAGAGGTCCGGAGCAGTGCCAGCACCTTCCCTGCCCCAGGCAGGCCCCGGTGCCACTCCCAGGCTGCCTGGATTGGGAGATAAAGCCAAAGCTTCCATGGCAGGCAGCCTGGCTAGGAGCAGCACCAGCCATTCCCATCTCCCTGTGCCTGGCCCTGGCACAGACAGCCCCAGCTGAGCTCTCYCTTCAGACCTGGGAAGCRGGAGGAGGAGGAGAAGGCAGAGGGAAGAAGGCTCCCTGTCTGCGGGGGCTGGCTGGAAGCAGGACAAGGGTTTGGGAAGTGGAAGGAGAATCCCTGAGAGCGTGGGCCAGGTGCTGTGGGGCTGTACTGCCACAGGAATGTGGATCCAGGACTGGGAGCACCGGGCTGGGCTTGGGGGGGTTTTGTTCCATTCTGGCATCTTATGTTGGGCGAGCTGCTCACCTGTGCCTGGGCAGGATATGTGCTGAGCCCCCAGAGTGGGGCTGGCCCCTTCTCCTGGCTGTGATTCCATGCTGGAARCTGTCCCCTGCCAACCCCAGCCTGCTGATGCATCCCCACACTGCCAGCCCCTGGCAGCTTGTTCTCAGAAATCTTCCCAGAAYCCACAGGAAAACCACCCCCATGTCTGCTGGTGCACCAGACCCCTACTGCCAGGGGTTTGGGAGCCACCTGAACATTTGGCACCACTGTGCAGGGAGACACAGACTGCACTTGTGCTCCTCTGGGACTGGTGCATGGAGAGGTCCAGGGACAGCATCCCAGGGTCCTTTCTAGGGGACAAGCCTTTGGGAGGTTGARTCCAGGGCAGGAGAACTATGGGGCACAGACTCAGTAAATGTGCAGGAAGCCACTCAGGAGGAGGCTCTGCCCCTAAACCCCATGGCTCTTCCTGCTTGGGCACTGGGACGCTGAGCAAAGGAGATGCAGGGAGGGAGGGTAGCTCGGGGGGCTCTCACAAGGCACAGAAAATTCCTGTAGGCTTGGCCCAGCCCACCTATTCCTGGTGGGAATGTTCATGCTGATGAGAGCTGAGGAGAAGGAAGAACGAAACARAAAAACCCTAAAAACAAGGGACCGCAACCCCTGGCAGCAGAGCCATTTCTGGGGCAGGGACCTGGGGGAGCATTCYAGGCTCCAAAGCTTCTGGGAAGAAGCACTAGGAGATATGTGGGGTCGGGATCCACCCGCCCTTGGCAACCCTGAGGGTCTGGCTCTGCTCCATCCTTCCACAGCATCCACAGCTTCACACCTGTGCATTGAGGCAGCTCTTTAGAACAGATCCATCCATCCATCCATCCATCCATCCATCCATCCATCCATCCCTGCCTGCCCCTGCTCACCAGCCATCTCTCTGTGCACAGTTTTCTATCTCCACACCCTCTGAATCCATGGCCTGTCTGGACTGCTGTTTATCCCAGTGACTCTCCATTTATCCACCCCTGAGTGCCTGGCAGTTTCTCCCCAGGGAAGAAGGTGTGAGACTCCTGGTTTGGTTTCAGCCAGAAGATAGATCTCCAGAGMTTTGCTTGGACAGAACTGCCCAGGGCAACAGACACCAACCCTTAACACCCATCCTTCACCTTCTCCATCTCCAAACCAGGAAATGCCTCCATTCCCACTCTGGTGGTATCCCAGTGGCACAGTCAGGGCAGGAGCACATCCATGCACACATCCTTGGCCCTTCCCTTGAACAACACAAAGACATCTCCAGGGCTCTTTTACTCTCACATCCCAGGTGGAGAGCCAGAACCAGGCCTCTGTCCCCTGGCATAACTTCTCCAGCGTGCCAGGAGGGGCTGGGGGCACCAGGCAACCCAAAATGGGCATCAGTGGCTGCCTGGGCTCAAGGGGTCAGGCTGAAACTCCCCCACCCCAAGCACAGARCACCTGGCTCCTCCCAGCATCTCCCTGACACCAGTGGGGGACCAGCCTTGGCACCAGCACCTCAAATTCCAAGGAGCTTCTAACAGACTGCCAGGGAGGAGAATTCTTCTCAATCAACGATCCCCAGGTCAGCAGCAATGCTGAAGGGCATTGAGGAGAAAGGCTGGGGGGCGTGGAGAGGACAGGAGAGGATGGGGGACACTGAGAGGCACATGGGAGAGAGGCTGGGCACACACATGCTGGAGGCATATGTGGAATTTTTCCTCACCCTTTCCTTACAGGATAGAGAGGGGGAAGAGAAAAAAAAAAAGAAGGAAAAGAATAGCAAAATAAAGCAAGCCCAACAACTCCAATTTCTCTCTTAATAAATAAATGAAACGCATCCCAAGAGGCAATTAAGCGCTTCAAACCAAACATGTGTCACATACATTAAAAAAAAAACAACCCAGACAGAAATCCAGCAGCTGCAGTGAAGGGCAGGAGGCAGCTGATGGTGCTGGGGGCAGGAAACTGGGGCTGCTGCTCCCACGGTGGCATTCAGGTCCCCTGGGAGAGGGGAACCCCACCAAGGGGYTGTGGGGACCCCCAGTGCCTGGGGGCATTCCCAGAGATTTCTCCCATCCTGGTTGCCCTGTACAACCATTCCCCTTTGTGCCACATWGACACTGGGACCATTTGCTCCCAGGTCTCCCTTGCCAAACCCCAAAGCAAGTTTTGTCCCACCTTCCCTCCTGATGTCACCTGCAGSGAACACCCAAACCACCTGACCTCCTGTCCTTTGTCCCTGTCCCTGGAGCTGCCTGGAGAGTGGCTGTGTCCCAGCCATCACCAGACCCTGCCCAGCTGACACTGGTGGCCTCTGTGCTGCTGGGAGGAAGAAGAAGAGGACTGAGTAAGGGCAGTACAGAGGGCCTGTGGTTGGGTTGGGCAGGACCTGAATGCTCTCCCCAGCACAGCAGCTGCCCCAGGGGCACAGCCCCCACTCCCTGGATGTATGTCTGACCTCCATCCTCATCTCCATATCTTCATATCCCTGCACCACTGCCACAGCCTCCACGCTGGGGAGAGCCCTCCAGAATCCCATCTAAAGAGAACCAAGGGCCTCTGCTTCCTCAGCCTCCAGAAGGCTACAAATACCCCCTTTTACTGGCCCAAAGAGGGCAAAAAGATCAGCTTGGCTAAAAGCTCCCATGGATTTTCCTGTGACACAACTTAGAGCAGCAGCTGCTCTGAGGGAGCCCCGTTCTGTGAGGGCCCTGAGCTACCAATATTCCAAGCTCTTTGGACATGCTGGGTTTTACTTCTGGGTGGTGGCACAGCAGGACAGGGACCCAGCCCTGCACCCCTCTTACCCCTCAGGGTCCCACRGCTGCTGACAGGCTGTGAAGGAAACATCCCTGACATGCTCTGGATGCTCACTGAGTTTCTGACTATCCTCTCCCCTTTGGGAGGCTAAACCCAGACTTTTGGAGGGTTTGGGTTTGGCTGGACTGATGGAGCCAGTGTCATATTCTGGA
Source organism: Malurus melanocephalus (assembly GCF_030028575.1). Taxonomy (NCBI): domain Eukaryota; kingdom Metazoa; phylum Chordata; class Aves; order Passeriformes; family Maluridae; genus Malurus; species Malurus melanocephalus. Next base: position 275,056 of record NW_026623519.1, on the reverse strand, counting down.
ACATGCCAGGAAGTCTCTCCTGATGCAGAGAAGCCGTGAGATTCAGCCCTCTGTAGGTCTGTCCTGTCTGCACACCCTGCCAGGAGCAGCTGCAGCAGCGCTGCCCAAATCCAGAGCTTGCCTTTGGCACAGCTCATCCCTCTCCCTGAGGGGGAGTTGAGGCTTCCCACGGGCTCCTCTGCAGGAGCCCTCCTCCTTTTCTGGCTTGTCAGAGGGGTCCAGYCTCTGCATCCTGTTCGTGCCCATGTTGCCCACAGCCAGCCCAGACCTTGGGGAGCACATCACAGGCTAAGGATGGACAGCAGAGAGCAAACCAAGGCCAGGGGCAGCCCCACAGACCCCAGAGAGCCATGTCTGGGAGGCTGTGGGTCTGCTCATCACCTGGCTCATGGCTGGGGGTCCCATGGGCTCTGTGCCCCTGGGCTCTGGCCCAGAGATGCCCACAACAGTGTCCTCAGGGTCCATAAAGTGTCCCCGGTGTCCACAGCAGTGTCGTCCAGCCACCCTCTGCCCCCATGCTGAGATATTGCCTCACACTGGCTCAGCCCTTTCACCTGAAATGCCCCATGTCCCTGCCCTGCCAGTATCCCTGCCCTCCACTACCACACGGAGCTCAGTCTCTTCTCACCAGCAGAGAGCACCACCCTGGGAGAGACAAGCCCCAGCACCCACAACCTCCTCCTGCCCCTCACCCCAGGAACCCCCAGAGCCGCCCCGTATCCCCCCGGAGCCGCCCCGCGTCCCCACGAAGGTCCTGCCCTGAGCACTCACAGTCCGGACGTGGCTCTCCCCGGTGACACAGCTCTCCCAGGTGACACGGCTCTCCCAGGTGGCCCAGCTTCTGCAGGACGCTGCCGTCATCCGCGGGCGGGGGACGCTGGTGGCCCCTGCGCCGGCTGTGGCAGAGCCGGGTGGCAGCTCGGTGACAGTGCTCACTGGGGGCCTCAGGCTGGGGAGGGACAGCACACGTGTGAGCCCAGGGAGGTGTGGACTCACCCCAGTGTCTCCCCTGGCTCACAGTGGAGAATGGTTAAGGTTGGAAAGCCCTTTAAGACCCCCAAGTCCAACCGCCAACCCCACACTGCCACCATGTTCACCACTCACCCATGTCCCCAAGTGCCACAGCCACGCKKTTTTTGGATGGTGATGCCAYCACTGCCCTGGGCAGCCTGTGCCAGTGCCTGACCATCCTTCCTGTGAAGAAATTTTCCCTAACAGCTAATCTAAACCTCCYGTGGCACAGCTTGGGGCCATTTCCTCTCCTCCTGTCCCTCATTCCCTGGGAGCAGAGCCCCACCCTCACCTGGCTGCCCCCTCCTGTCACAGGGAGCTGTAGAGAGCCAGAAGGTGCCCCCTGAGCCTCCTTTTCTCCAGGCTCCCTCAGCTGCTCCTGGTGCTCCAGCCTCTTCACCAGCTCCATTCCCTTTCCTGGACATGCTCCAGCCCCTCAATGTCCTTCTTGTTGTGAAGGGTACAAACCAACCTGGGACCCCACAGAGCTGCTCTCAGCAGTTTGAGGAGAAATGGAGTTCAGGGCCTGAGAGGAGCCAGAAGTGCCACCAAGAAAGGCAGGGCACCTCCCCACTGCTCTCTGCCAGCCTGGCTCCCACAGCAGCCACAGGCACATCTGTCCTCCCTGTGCACTTCCCAAAGAGCAGCTTACACCCGGATCAGATTAGGGGAAGAAAACTGCATTGCCATAAATCCAGGGAGGGAACTGGCTGTCGGGGCTTTAATCAGAGAGGAGCCTTTGAGATAAGAGCATTAAGTGGGGATGAAGCAGCCTTGGTGCAGGGACGGTCTGAGCTGGTCCCGCGTCTGGATTTGACAGAGGGAGACGGTGGTGCCATGCCCTGGAAGCCGGGAGCAGCTCCACACACCCCGCACACCTGAGCAAGCTCAGGACAGGGCAGCTCCAGGAAGAGCAGGACACAGCACACAGAGCATCCCCTCAAAAGTTCTCACCTCACACCAGAGGCCTGGAGTTCTGAGTGGGAGGAAGGACAACACAGTCCTTAGCTTAGGATGGGGTCTGTTCCCGAGCTCCATCTCCCAGCAGGGGGACCCGGCACCTSCCAGCCTCGTCTGCCCTTCAGCCCCAAGCAGACACAGCATTCCCATCCTCGGGCTGTCCCTCTCCTGGAACGTGGGCCGAGAGGCACCGTGTGCTCTGCAGGGCTCTGCTCCTCCCTCAGCGSCTGATTCCCGAGAACCATCCCCACCTGGGGACCTCCAGCCCAGGCATCCCGGGGGATGACATAACACAAGGCAGGAAGAAGCCGCTTTTGCTATCTGACCTTCTCCTCTGGGAAAGCCAGGCACATTTCCTGCCTGATGTCCCTGCAGAGAGAATCCCCCCAGCAGCACTGGGGGATGGGGAGGGCAGGACAAGTGTCCAGCTGCACCCCCGGAGAAGGCTGAGGGGAGCTGCCTGGAGGAGCTGTGTGCTGGATTGGCAGGAGCCACCTGGGATGAGCTCAGGGGGGAGCCCCTCCTGCCAGGGTGACCAGTTTGGCACCAGTGGGGGCTGGTGACGAGGGGGCAGTAGCTGGGGTGGCCCCTCCTGTGCTCGACTCAGCCAGAGATGGATGGAGCCAGCCTTGCAGCCTGCTGTAAGTAATTGAGGGAAGAACATTTGTAAGGCAGGAGACAGCTGCATTAAAAAGGTGAAGCCCAAAAAGCAAATGAAAAGAGAATCACTGATGATGGATGGGGAAGCAGTGCCTGAGCCCAGCTGTTCCGTGGATGCGCTGGTAAGTGGCAGCGAGGCGATGAGAGCTGAGATCAAACCAAGGAGAGAACCTGGGCAGCCAYGGGGGCCTGGAATCACAGACTCATAAAGGCTGGGAAATCCCTCCAAGATCCTTGAATCCAACCCTTAACCCAGCACTGCCAAGCCCACCACCAACCCATGTCCCCAAGTGCCACATCCACGTGTTTTCTGAGCACTTCCCAGGGATGGTGACTCCATCACTGCCCTGGGCAGCCTGTSCCAGTGCCTGACCAACCTTCCCATGAAGAAATTTTCCCTGAGAGCCAAACCTAAACCTCCCCTGGCACAGTCTGGGGCTGTTTCCTCTCCTGTCCCTCATTCCCTGGRAGCAGAGCCTGACCCTCACCTGGCTGCACCTTCCTGTCACAGGGAGTTGTAGAGTGAGAAGGTGCTCCCTGAGCCTCCTTTTCTCCAGGCTYAGCCCCCTACAGCTCCCTCAGCTGCTCCTGGTGCTCCAGATCCTTCTCCAGCTCTGTTCCCTTCCCTGGACAGAGGCTTTGCCTGTGGAGAAGTGCCCAGGTGACACTGCTGCCACCCCACATGGCCCCAGTGGCGCCAGGCCCTGGCCCTGCCTCTGCAGAGCTCCCCAAACATCTGGCGAGTGCTCCTTGAGGGCATAGGCACACCAGAAAGGTCATTACTGCAGTTTGCTTTGCTAATTGCTGCTGATCAGATGCTTCTTTGGCAAGATGGGAAAGACATTTGGGTCAGAAAAAAGTAAACTGAGTTAATAAGATGGAAGAATTCTCAACTCCTCTGTCTGCACCAGGGGCTGAGCAGACCTAGCCCTTGACAAAGCAGGGGCTGCTCCTCCAGGCAGCCCGGGCAGAGCTCCAGGGTGGGTCCCATCCATGGTGGGGGAGGATGGAGGGGCCAAGGTGAGCCCACCTGAGGAGGGGCAAACTGGTCAGGAGGTGAYAGCCTTGTCATTCCAACCCCTCCTTTTGATATCTGGTCCCTGCCTCAGCAGGGCTCTCACTGACCCCTGGCCTGTCACCAGACAAAGAGTGTTGTGCCACTCTCTCTGCCTGGATCACACAAGGACACTTCCACACCCTCCCAACACAGCCCAGCACCATCGCCCCACACTCTGCTGCCTTTTCTTTCAGGACCAAGGCATCTCCCAGAGGCTCCAGTTCCTGTTCCRTCAGCCCCAAACACCAGGCAGAGCCTCCCACTTCAGCTGGCTCCTGAGCCATTCCCTGCCCGCTCTGAAACTCTGCAGCTCTCAGCAGGCACTGCCACAGGACAGTGCCCTACTCGGTCTCCTGTAGAAACTCCAGTGCCCTGGACACCCCCATACTCACGTGACCCTGAAACAAACCCCAAAGCGTTTGCCAGGAGGTTTCCCAGATGGAGAACCACCAGCAGATTCATGCCAGCCCCATCATTTTCCAGTGGGCTCTCTGGGGGCAGGGGCATGAGGCTGTGCCCACATGCACTTGAAACACCCCCAGAAGCTGCAGATCCCAGCACTGCAGGAAGAACTTCCCCAGTATGCCCAGTGAGCCCTACATCCACCTGCAACTGCGTACCATGGGACACAGAGGGGCAAGGCCTTGCCAAAGAGATCACAGGGAGCCAAGAGAAGAGCCAAGGATGGTGCTGGGATCTCCCAAAGCCCTGACTCATGGCCTCTTGATCCCACAGATCAGCAGTGGAGCAGGTGAGGGGGCAGCCCAGGAGCCTCCATCTCACAGGGATGGGGACAATGGCTATGTCAGTGCTCAGCCTTGCAGCACCATTCCCTGGGTAAACAGCCTGGACCACCCCCAGCACGATCTGGGCAGAGAGATACACATGACAGGGAAGCACCAACCCCCATCCAGGCAGGGAGAGCTGCCAGGATCACCATGTCCAGATCTCTGAAACCACCCACAGAGCACTGCACACCCATGCTGGAGGATCAGTGCAGGAGACCTGGCACCCAGCACAGCAGCACAGCAGGAGCAGCTGTCCCCAGTTTGGGGATACTGCTGCTGCTGTCTGAGTCACCAGCTCCCCACTCCTTCGCAGGCACAGCCCCTGCCCCCAGTCCCAGGGCAGCGGGAGCCCCTGGACCAAGCTCCCACCTGGAACACGTCCAAAATTGAATCAGAGGCTTCAGGGCACAACCAGCCCAGGCCATGGGGCAGGATGGCTCCAGAGCTGAGGAGCAGCAATGCAGGAATCACCAGGCATGGACAGACTACAGGCAGCTCCATCTGAAGGAACGGCTCCACCTCTGCTGGCCAAAACCTTGGGGGCACAGTCCATCCCYCAGGGCTGGCTGGGAGTCAGAAACTTGGGCAAAGACTGTCAGTGCCCCAGCCTGGGGACACAGCCTCCTCAGGGAAGGAGGGGAGCAGAGCTCCAGGGCCACAGGAGTGTAGGGTCCCCAGGGAGAGGCACTGCTGGTCCCCTCATGGGTCAGGCTGGGTTCGGGTGAGTTGGAAAGGACAGGGGGTGTCCAAACCCCAGAGATACCCTGTCAACCCAGCAGGGCAAACACCCCCAAAAGCCACTAGCAGCTGCATCCCAGCACAAGGGCTCAGCAACTCCGTGTTCCCAGCGCCCCTGGGAAGGAAAGAACAACCTCACACTGCTGGGGTTAGCGATGGGTGCACAGACAGACCCTCGGAGCCTCATCYCAGATGGCTGCAGGAGTGGGAGCAACTCCTGGGCTCGTGGCTAAGGAGRTTCAGAGGAGCAAAGGAAACCCCAGAGCTGAGCCACAGCCCCTGGCTGGGAATGGCAGAGGGAAAATCCACAGGGCTGTAGCAGGCTTGGATCATGCACTTCACATCGTGTCACCCTCAGCCCATGGACCTTGCATGTGACACCAGGGGCAGGAGCACAGGGACCAGGCATGGCAAAGGGGGTATGGGCTGATGGGCAGATGCTGAAGGCACTTGCTGAGGGACACTACCACTGCTGAGGGACACTGTCGTCACCATGGGACATTGCCACTTCTGAGGGACAGTGCCACTGCTGAGGGACATCGCTGAGAGACACTGCCAACACCATGGGGCACTGCCACTGATGAGGGACACTTCCACTGTTGAGGGGCACTGCCATGGCTGCCGGACTTGCCAGGCTGCTCCCTCCATCTGCCGCCAACCTCAGCGTGTTTGTTCCGTGTTTCCCAGCTGGACCAGATCGACTCTTCCCCTTTAAAGCAACGAGGGCGCTGAGCTGGAACAAACCCCGCCTGTCCGGGGAGGCTGGGCAGGGTGCAGGGACACCGCGCGGTGCGTGGGGACCCACAGYCGGCACAGCTCCAGCTCCCACCCATACCTCACACGGTCACACATCCCCACGGCTCCAGGGTGAAGGCCTGGCCATGGAGGGAGCGGTACCTCTCGAGCGGCGAGTCCCCGATGCAGGCGCGGCTCCGCCGTTTCCCTCCTTTCCTTGCCCATTTCCCATGCYGCTTGACCGGCTTTCCAGCTAATTACCCCGCGCTCCTGCGGGCACGGGCCACGTGGCAGCTGGCATCTGCACGGGCTCCCAGCAACGACCTTGGCTGCTCAGAGGACAGCGGGAGCCTCTCTGCCTCGCAGGCTTCCCCCGGGGCACGCAAGGATCCTCCGGCGGCAGGACGAGGAGCGCTTCCAGCCTCGCAGCCGCCACGCTCCGGTGCCAGTTCCGGGGCACCGACCCGTGCCGGGACTCGCTGTCACCTCCACAGGACCCACCAGCACCGCCTCCCTGCAGAAACTCCCCGTTTCAGGCTTGGAAGTAATTTTCCCGCRGTCTCCCAGCCCAATTTCCTGGCAGCACAGCCCTGTGCCAGGGGTGCCGTGGAGACGGGGCTTGGCCACGCTGCTCCAGGACGATGGATGAGGGGTCCTTTGGGGGCGACGTCGGGGTGGCATCACTGCCCCTATCCCACCCTGCTTCTGCCCTGCTGTGGGGACACCGCAGTTTTCTGGGATGGCAGCACCGATCCCCAGGCCGGGACACTCCCCTGAGATGGGCAGGAGCTGTCAGCTGGCACAGGGCTGCCAGGTAGCAGCCTGGGGCTAGAGGCAGGACCGGTTGCCCAGCTGGCCCCAGAGAGGGACAGGGTCCATCTGAGGTCAGGGGCAGTGACGGGATATGTATGGGGACGAGCTGGGCATCCCCTCCGGTGGCAGAGGAGTGGATGTGTGGACAGCCCTGGCCTCTTGCACCCTGCCGTTCTGGGAGGGAGGGAAGGAAGGACAGGCAGGGCTGAGGGCTGGATAYGCTGAGGCAGTGGGGGTCCCGGGGGCTGCCCATCCTCAGGAGCTGAGAAGGTCCATTTTACACCTTCCTGTTCCGACCTGGCTGCCAAAGGGTCAGCAGCTTCCCAAGCTCCTGTGGCACTTGGGGAAATGTCCCCTCCAAGTGCTTGGGGGGGGGGGAGGTGATGGACTTGCCAGGAGCTCAGTGACACAGGTGTCCCCACGCTGAGGAGCTCAGCGCCCTCCTGGCTGGGTGCTGGCTTCACCCTGAGCCCTGCCCGTGGTACAGCCGTGTCCACATGTGTGTGCCAGTGGCTTTCCTTCAGTCTCCTCCCCAAACAACCCCCAGCTCCTTCCAGAYACACATTTGCAGATTCCTTTTCCTCAAAATAACAGCCAAGCCCCTGCCGTGAGGGGCTCGCTCCTGCCTTGCTGTGAGAGAGGAAAAATGAAAGGACCGGGGCAAAATTTGCTTCTGGAGCACCTCTGCCACTCCRGCTCCATGCTCTCTGTCCATATTCTTCCTTCTCCTTCCCAGGTGCTGTCTGCAACCCTTTGATAACACCCTCCTCTCTCCAAAAAGCCGGTGTCCCCTCCTGCCTGTGCCGCTGGAGACGTGTCACACCTCGCTTTGATGTCAGGACAATGTACAGCTGCAGCCCCATATGCGTGTAACAAACACAGCCAGCTCTGCCCCAGATCTGCTAATTCAGGGAGAAAACAGGAAAACTGGGGAAAAGAACATCCTAAAATGAATTCTCCCTGTCCAACACACACACACAGAGCTGCTCTGGGCAGGCTGCCCCCCCCCAAATGGCCAGGGCTGAGCCAGGGATCTAGAGGGCCCTGCTGRCCCCCACCCTGCTGAGCCCTGGGGACAGCCCTGGCAGGTCTCTGTGCCCAGATGTGACACATTACAGCCTGGGCCGAGTGGGGGGCAGTTGCCAAGTACCTCCTTACAGCGCACCAGGCAGTGCCAGCCCCAGGTTTGGCCCAAGGCGGTTTGAGGATGGATCTGCAGGAAGTCCTCACCCACTGGCAGGGCAGGTGCCAGGGCTACCCTGCTGAGCCTTGCACCCCCCACACCCCACCATCCCTGGTGGCAGCAGCCCCTCTCCAGCCCGAGGCTCACAGTGCCTGCAGAGTACCCAGAAAGCTCCCACTGTTCCCTCTGTCCAGCTGCTCTGACTGAGGAGGGGTGTTTCTGAGTCATGTGARCCAGCACGTTCCTGGTTAGGATGAGCCCCTGCCCTGCCAGTGTGGGAGCAGCCTTGGCTCCAGCCCCCAGCCCCAGCCTCAGAAAATAACCCCAGCCCTTGGACCAAGCCCTGATCCCTCCAGTCCCAAGTGGCTTGGGATGTGCACAAGAGGAACCACCACAGGAGGTGGTGAGGATGTATCCAGCATCCAGAGACAGGCAGAATTCCAAAGAATTCTGTTCTCAGGYCCTTGGGTCTTCCCCCAGCTCTTGGCCTCGGTGCCAGCAGGGGAAAATCCTGCTGCAGACACRGCATGGTGTGACCACGCAGGATGGACAAAGTGGCCCAGCTGGGCCAAGGAGACCCCACAGCCCCCCAGCCCCATGGGAAGCAAGACCACGGGGACAGCCAGAGGAGCTCAGTGTCCTTCCCCCCAGACCCCCTCCCCACCCCTCACACCCCAGCATGATTTCCATTTCCATCTTCACAATCAGTCCCCCACAGTCCCGAGCCCTCACATCCCCAGGTGCCTCCGCAGGAGCCAGAGCTGAGCAGGCTGCCAGCACGTGGAGGGAGCAGGGTTTGATACCACCAAATCCAGTGCTAATCCTGGCCTCAGCACTCCCACTGCACGTGGAGAGGCTGCATCCACATCCCCTCCAGCAGGAACCACCTGCAGGGGGTGGGGTCGGCCCCTGGTTTGCCTAAAGCAGCCAGTGATGCCTGGGGCCACCAGCTTGCCCCTGGGGAGCGTGACAAGCTTAGTAGGCTGGCAGGCAAGCCCGGCAGGGATGATGGCTCTGTGTGACTGCCTCAGGCTCTTGCTCATCCTGACTACATGACTCAGGCAGTGCACAGAGGGGCCGGGGGCTGTGGGGGACACTCACCCCAGCATGCGGCTGGGCTGGGACCTTCTGACATCAGCAGGCACTAAACAGTGGGTCCCACTGGGGGCAAGAGCAGGGCAGTGAGTTGGGCATGCTGGTGGTGCTCTCTTCCAGAGAGCAGGAGAGCATTCCTCTCTGGATCCAGGCTCTGGCATGCACCGAGGTCCTGCTCCATGGTGACTCCGATCCACACAGTGACCCTGCTCCATGGTGGCCCTGCTCCATGGTGACCCTGCTCCATGGTGGCCCTGCTCATGCGCTTTGTTCCCTGCACACCGCCCATAGCTAGGCCTGGCTTGAGGCTTATCTTCCAGAACGCCTTTTTCACCCCCAAAGGAGCTCTCCCTTCCTGACTCAGAACTTTCTGTAAGAGTAGGGACTGCAGTGAGAACAGCTCCTGAAGTTCCTCACTCCCGGCTCCAGCCATCCCACAGACAACTCCTGCTGCTCCTCCCTACGCTGGGGGCTCTCATCACCGCTATGGACACATGGGCAGATGTAGCAGGATGCAGCTGTGCGGGGCTTACAAGAACAAACTCCAAAACTGGAGCAGGTAGTTCCTGAAGCCCCCAGTAACTCTGTAGCCATCCCTCAAAGTCACTTCCTTTCTCCTTTTCCCTGTGGCTCTGGTGCAGAACCTCAGCATCAGGGGAGCTATGGGGAGCTGGGACTGGGGGCAGCATGGACAAGATGATGTTCTCCTTGTCCAGGCTGCTCACCTGCTCTCTCGAAATGCCCCAGAGCACTGTGCCCTGCTAATGGGGATCTGGGCTGGGTTTCTGGGAGTCGGAGTCACCCATTGCCCTGCTCCATCATTAGCGGTGAGTAAAGCACCATGAGTCACCCGCTGCCATTACCCACACCCCGCTCCAGCCTGCCAAATGCAGCAGGCAAGTGCTGTTCCTTGAAGTCACTGCTTGTAGCTCCTGCCTTCCACCAGGATCTCCACACTGTGACCYGGGCTGGCTCTGTCCCGTCGCCTGCCCCAGAGTGGCTATCTCCAAGGCCGTGTCCCCAAGGCTGATGCCCTGAGCCATGCCTGCCGCATTCCCCCGTGCTTCCCGGCCGCTCCCTGCACGCCCGCCTTGCTAAAGGTTAATGCATGCTGGGCGCTGGTGCTTTTCCCCAGCTAATTGATGCTAATGACACCACCAGCCAGGAGCTGCTCAGTGCCACCGTGGTGTGGGCAGCATGACCCTGTCCCACGTGCTGCTGCCCTTGGGTCTGCCACAGCCTGACCCTGCCTGTTACCCCTGGCCAYAAACCTGGAGCTGTTTGTGAGCCCAGCACTTGAGGCCACCCCAGTGCCTGGCACCTTCCCTTGGCTCAGCCCTGTCTCCCATGGACCCTGTCCCACCCACTGGGGGGAAGCACCTGAGACCCCCATTTCCCTTCCCATCCCTGCCCTGCTCCTGTGCCCTGTCTGAGGGTCACACAGAGGCACTTGGGATCAGCCGTGGCTGTCACACCAAACTCCTGCTCCACACTCTGCTCCGCATGGCCCCAGCTCAGCTTCTCCCCCTGTCCACCTAACCAGGGGCTGCTCCTGCTCTCTACCTGGTCCTCTACTCCCTTCACACCCTCAGCTTCTCTTCCTTCACTTCTTSCTTTTCAGCTTTTAGGCTTTTTGCCTCCCTTTCGGCTCTCAGGTCTCATTTTATGCTCAACATTGAAAACACAAACCACAGCACACCTAAGACCAGACCTGTGCTGGGACGGGTTTGCCTTGGAGGGTTTCCCTGGCCCTAGCCTATCCCAACTCCGGTGTGGCTGTGCCCAGCCAGTTTGCCAGCRCTGCAAAGAGCTCTAGTGACAACTGCTCTGCCACTGCCACCACCCCGGGGACAGCAGGAGCTGACCTGTGACCCTGCTGCTGGGGCTGCTGTGCTGGATAGCACAAAGAAAAATGAAAATGCCAAAACTCTGGAGAAGAAAGCAGAGGGCTCATGAAACCTGAAAGGGGAGAGCAGTTCCTGCACGCATGAAGAGCAGCCTGCCCACAGCCCTCAGCCCTGCCCTGCTAGAAGAGCTCTGCTCCACGCTGCCATCCCCGTGTGCTGCCCAGGCTCTGGGGCGAGACACTCAGATCTTCCTGTTCAAACGGATTACAAATTACTGTCTGATCCACTAATTAGGATGAGAAGATGAGTGTGCTTCTGACAGTGCTGTTTAGCAGCCATTTAGAAATTGCTCTGGAGGCAGTGAGCACCGCATGGTGAGGGGCCACATCTGCCCCAGCAGTAAACCCGGGACCACCCCCGGGACCACCCCCGGGACCACCCCCCCAGCCCCTCTGCCAGCAGCTCTGTCCCACCCCAGCCCTGCTCCCACAGCCACTCCTGCCCCTGCACAGCCCGCCTGGCTCCCAAGGATGTCCCCAGGCCGTTTGGCTGCCAGCCCCACTGCCATTACTTCGTATTTATTTAACAAAACTAAAACCTACTTAGTGGGGCTGGCGAAGGCAGGGCAGACAAATCGGATCTGCCACTGCTGCCGGGGAAGGGCAGCCTGGCGCCGGGCTGGGGCCACCTGTGCGGCCCTGGGGGACACGAATCCTCCCTCCCATGGCTGGGAAGTCCCACCAGGGGCTGGGGAGCAGCACAACCCCAGCCTCCTGGGATTCCCCCAACCACTGGTGAGAGGGCTGGCTCCGGCTGGGTGCTGGGCTGGGGCTCCCCCAGGGCTGTGGGGCGCACCAGGCATGGCTGTACATCCGAGAGGACCCCCCAGCCCTGTACTCACCAGCCAAGTACAGACAGAAGCCTGTGGGGTTCAGGTGATGCCAAGTGTGTAGTCTCCTCTGAACCCCTCACGCCGGCAGTGTCCAGGGACAGGACACTGAACCAGCCCAGGAGGAGCCTCAGCCCCCTCCGAACCCTCGCGGCCTCTGGCAGGGCCTCTCTGTCCCATGTAGCTCATTACAGGACCAGGCTCCTCTCCCCTGCGTGAGAAACCTACTCCAGATCAGACAGGAGCCCAGGTGGGTCCAGGACCACCTCAGGAATGCCTCTACAGCTTTGGCCATCCCAAAAGTCATCCTAGTGCTGATCCCCACCCCCCAGCAYCACATCCCTCCCAAACCCCACCCCAGTGAAGGGCTCAAAACTGGGAGGCTCAGCTCCCTCCTGAGGTGCTCCAAGACTTTTTCCATAGGACAGAGCATAGAGTCAGGAGCTCAAGCCACATCCTCAGGGCACCACGGCGGGGGTCCCCCTGCCCTTCAGCCTGGTAGGACCCACCTTGGGGTCTCCCACCCTGCTGCCCCTGGGCATTGGGTGGCACAGCCCTCATCCAGCATCAGGATGGCAAAGCCCTGGGAAGGCAGAAGGAGTGGCTGGGAAGCCTCAGGTAAGGGCACAGGCACCCACAGAGGAGCAGCTTCACCACAGAGCCTGGCCCAGCCATTACCAGAGGAGTCACAATGCCATTAATGTGGGCTTTCAATTTTAATGAAGTTAATCTACCTATAAAAGCTTTTTATGCCCACAAACATATKATCTGAGTGAGAACAAGACCTGCAGCCACATTTTCACAGCATTTGAGTGTAGTTTTTTGCAGCCCCATATTTCCCAGCAGAGCAGCTGGAGGAGAGCACCCACTACCCAAACTGCAGCCCCTCTGCTGTGCCAGTTACATGTGGAGATCCATGGCCTCCCAGAAAAAGCATGATTCCATCTTCCCRTTATGATAAAAGTTAGAAAAAAAAGCAAATTTCAGTGGAAAACCAGACATTGCTGGGGAGGAGATGGTGCTGCCAGAACGAGGTGCTCAGGGAGGTGTGGAGAGGCCCCTGCCCAGCACAGCCCCTGGGCTCTCCCTGTCCCCTGTGCTCCCATCCCGGGTGGAGAGCCCATCCTGCTGGCCAGGCTCAGGCAGGAGGAGCTGTGCTGGGTCTGTCTCCAGCCCCCAGCAGGTCCCTCTCTGCCTTGCCAGCTGAGGATCATTTTTCCAATGCCTCCTGGAACACAGTGCAGGTGCCCTGGGTTTGATCCTCAGCCTCCTTCCTAGTCTCACCTAGAGAGAGAAACAGGAAAGCTRGAGCCTGATTTAAACATGGGATGAACTTCTCAGATGCACAGGCTTGGATTTGTTCCTCCCTCCTCCTCATGGCTCCTGTGAAATGCCCTTCCCCAGCAATGCCAGCCAAGGTCCCAGTGCCAGTGGCCTTCAGTGCTCCTTGGGGAGCTGGTCCTCCTCTCCTGCAGGGGAGGGCAAACAGAGCTACCCTTCCCAACAATGTTCAGGTGAGCAGAAACCATCGCACCCCGCCTGCAGAGCGAGGGAGGAGCAGGAATGGCACTGGAAGTTCAAACATGTCAGGGGACAGGGAGAAGCAGGTGGGAGCTCTGAAGGCTTGATGATGGGCAGCAGCTGCTCTGATCCTCGGGGACAGGCACAGGAGGGATGGCCTGGATGAGGGGTGGTCTGGGCTCTCCCTGGCCACCGAGTCCTTCTTTGAAGGGTGCTTGTGCTGGTCCAGGGCAGAGCTGAGTCCTCCTGAGCCAYTGTGGTCTCCATTCTGTGGAACCACTGTGGTCTCCACCATTCTGTCTTTCCAAGTTAAGAAAACGTGTCTCCCTGCAGCCCGGCCCATCCTCTGGCAGCACTGCCAAGGGCAGGAGCTGCMCTGTGTCGTGGGAACCCCCAGCAGCACCCAGCTCCGCACCCAGCCCTGCTCCTCTTGCCCTGTTCCCACAGCTCTGCCACAGGCCTGTCAGTCTCAGGAAAACTTGGGAGGTTCCCAATGCCCCTCCTACACTGGGGCCTCATCACAGGCTGCTACAGGGACCCTCCTGTGACAATACGAAGGCAGGACAGCCCCCCCTGCACCCCCTTGCACCCCACAGCTCAGGGCACTACCCAGGGCCAGCACCCAGAGTCCCACAAAGGCCACAATGTGCTGTGACTTCTCATGACAAAGGTCCCCATGTGCCCCTCAGTCCCAGGTACCCCCTCAGGGGGTCACTCCCTGCCCATGGTGGGGGATGCCAAAGCAGCTGCTCTTCTCCCTCCTTCTCTTCTCCCTCCTTCTCTTCTCCCTCCTTCTCACTCCTCCCTCTTGCCGTTCTCCCTCCGGCTCTTCTCTGTCCTGCCCTTCTCGCTCCTGCCACTCTCACTGCCAGGAGAACAGCTCCAACAACCCAGCCCTGAGCCCAAGGCACATGGAATATCCCTTCACACCCCTCTAAGTTGGGGAGGTCACAGCAGCTTTCTTGCTCCAGTGCAAATCAGTAGCTCAGTGTAAACAGACATTTGTGGAAATAAAATTCCTTTTTTTTTCTGAAATTTCCCTGTCCACAGAGCCTCAGATCCTCCTGCCACGGGCTGTGGGATGCTCCTGGAGTACCCACAGMTCCACCCTGGACTAACATGGGAGCCTGGCAGAGGTACCCTGATGGACCTRGTAAGTGCTTTGTCTGAGCCCATCCCTGTGGAAGTAGATGGAGGAATGGGGATGCCAAACACACTCCTGGCTGCTGGCAGCGGCAAAGATGGCTGGATTTGATGGTTTTGAGGTCAGAACCACAAAGCAKGAGTTCTGCAGAAGCACAGAATATCCTGAATTGGAAGAGACCCACARGATCATCAGTCCAAACCCTGGCCTTGCCCAGACACCCCAACAATCCTCTGCTGTGCACCCCGRGCAGCGCTGTCCAAACGCTCCTGGAGCTCTGGCAGCCTCGGGGTTGGGACCATTCCCTGGGGAGCCTGGGCAGTGCCAGCACCCTCTGGGGGAAGAACTTTTCCCTGATCTCCAACCTGACTCTTCCCTGGCACAGCKCCGGTTGTTCCCTTGGGTAATTCCCAAAGAGTTCCAACTCATCTTTGTGGGAAGGACCAATCCAGCTGATCAKCCCTGGATGGATGGAATGCTGTGGGGCAGAGATGAGACAGCCAGCTGCTGGGGGCCTTGGGCATGGGCATGAATGAATTAACGGATGGGTGTTCAGGGGGACAGGGCTCTCCAGAGGCAGAGCAGATGCAGTTTGGGCTGGTCTCTAATGGGGTTAAAKCCTGATGATGAAGGACCCCTCCAATTCCTGTTTTGCCTGTGGGGCTTTGGCCTGTGTCCTGCGGCTGTGGCAGGCACTGGGTTTGGTSACTCCATCCTGTGGGAAGTGGGACGAGGGGCTGACCCAGCTCCTGCCACCATCACTTCCCTGA
Source organism: Malurus melanocephalus (assembly GCF_030028575.1). Classification (NCBI taxonomy): domain Eukaryota; kingdom Metazoa; phylum Chordata; class Aves; order Passeriformes; family Maluridae; genus Malurus; species Malurus melanocephalus. The sequence goes on along the minus strand of NW_026623519.1, from coordinate 259,845 downwards.
CCCTCTCCTGCAGGTCATCAGGGGCACCCAAAGCCACCAAACAGCCAGCAGAGGACAGAACATGTGGTGAAGCAGTGAGGAGCCAGCGAGGGAGGAGCCCACCAGGCAGGGCTCCCCACTGGCAGGGGCTCACCTTCGCTGGGACGAGCAGTACCACCAAAGTAGGGCTGTGGGGCTCCCAGGGCGGCGGGCCACAGCGGCTCCCTCGGCACGGAACAGGGCGTCTCATCTAATTATATCAGCTGTGTCCCACAAAGAGCAGCTGGCAGCGGGGCTGCCCTATTTCCAGAGCCCTCCTTCGGGCCCCGCAGCACCACGCTGGCACCAGTTCCAGCCAAGTTCCAGCCTGGCACCGGCGGCCACAGCGGCTGCAGGAGGGAGARCGGCCACATCTCCATGCCCAGGATGGCCCAGCACAGCCTGGATGGCAGCTTCCTTCAGCTGCAYGGTCTGGGGGAGCTCTGATGGATTGGTGGTCTCCATCCCACCCTCCAGACCCTGGCCTGATTCATACTGGGCTTCCCACGGGCTGTGAGCAATCCCCCACTGCAACAAGGTTCAAAACACCAGAGCAGCGTGCAGGSGATAGGAGCCAGCCCAGCATTGTCCTCCCACAGGACACTGAGCTTGTGCCCAGGGCAGGAGTGTCCCTGCTGCACCTCCTCCCTGTGCTGGAGCCATGAAGGGCTCTGCAGCACAGGGACTCCCCTTGGCTCTAAGTCGATGCCACAGGCACCCCAAACCCGACAGTGTCCACACCTCTCCCTGCCCAGCAGTCACTTTCCAGCCCAGCTCAGCCCCTGCCCCTGGGGTCCCATCCCCTGCCAGGTGAATTCACCCCACAAGGCTGTAGTAGAATCAGGGCTGTCGTAGAATCCCAGAATCCCAAAATGGTTTGGGTTGGAACAGACATGGAAGCTTGTCCCATTCCACCCTCCCTGCCATGAGCAGGGACATCTTCCACTATCCCAGGTGCTCCAAGCCCCRTCCAACCTGGCCTTGGACAGTCCCAGGGATGGGGCACAGATAACAGTCCTGTGCCAAGAGTCTCTGGAGGCAGCTGGAGCCATMAGGAGGTAAATGCCACCTCCGGCAGCACCAGGGCTCTGCCAGGAGCAAATTGTTCCTGCCCATGAATGGAATAGCTGGAATAAACACACYATGCCAGGGTAATTCTCTGGCTTGGACAGTGCCAAGCAAGGGACTGGGCAGGAGCCAAGGACACCCAGAGCTGGTGGTGGAGGGGGTGACAAGGGGTCAGTGGATCCCACCCCAAGTTCTCCATGTTCACCTCCCAGAAACTTCACTCTGGAAGTCCTGGCACAARCCTCCCTCTCCTCATAATGGATCTTTGGATCAGTTAGCAGCCTGTCCAAAGGGGTCCAGAGTCCTGRCCCATCTATGCATGCTTGGAGATGCCCCTTGGAACTCCTCAGTAGCTGGTCCTGGGGGACCCTCTTCCTCCTTGCATGCAGCTCAGCCCTGAAGCAGCTGCCATTGGGGTGCTGGTGGCAGGCGCAGTCYTACTCCAGAGGGCTGGGAGAGGGCTCCCCCAGCCCCATTCCAGGGCCTGGGGAGTGGCTGGGGGCTGCCTGGCCCCTGCCACCCATGAGGATGATGGTTAATTCCCCTACTTATTTCAGTTGCTAGGTGATCAAATCATCCATCTGCTGGTGATGGGAGCATGCCGTGAGTCAGCCCCTGCCACAGGCAGCACAGGGGCTCCCTCCAGCCCAGTCCAGCCTGGCCCGGGGCCCTACATGCCCAGAGGATGCTCTGACAGCAGARCTTGCCACAGGCAGGGTAAACAGGTCCTGTCTGGGGAAGCCAGATTGCCATGGGGCTGGGGGCATTTTCCAATGTGCTCCTGGAGAACAGGACCCCCACGGCATCCAGGAGAGCACCACCGAGCTGTGTCCTCACTTCACCAMCTCACAGCAGGGGTTTGCTTTGTTGTATTGGATTTTAGGAAGAAATTGCTCCCTGTGAGGGTGGGAGGCCCTGGCACAGGCTGCCCAGAGAAGCTGTGGCTGCCCCTGGATCCCTGGGAGTGTCCTAGGCCAGGTTGGACACYGGCGCTTTGGACCATCCTGGGACAGTGGGAGGTGTCCCTRCCCATGGGCAGGGACATGAGACTRGATCGGCTTTAGGGTCCTTTCAACCCTTTCAACTCCATTCTAGGATTCAGTGATTCAATCCATAGCAACTTTGAAGGATCACTGTGCTCCACTAGAAGCACAGGCAGGTTTGGTATCCCCCTGCACAGTCCCCCCAGCACAGCCACTCCAGCAGCCTCCACAGGAACATCCCTACTCCTGCACACTGGGAGCCCAGGGAAAAGCCAACAGGCTGCTCAGAAGAACAAGGCAGATAGGCAACAGTTTGGGAGAAAATAACATTTTCATAAAGTGCTTGAAGTCATTTGGAGGAGGAAAGTGGGAAGGAAGAGGAATCAGAGTCTCTGTGTGTGTGTGATGCGTGCGTATGTGAGAGAGCGACAACAGGAGCCTCCCTCTCTGCAGAGCAGAAACCATCTCAGTTTCTCAGGTTTGAGAGAGTGCTGAGACACTGGGAAATTAAAGCAATGCCCACAGAATGTGTTTGCAAAGTCCAGCTTCTTTAGCGAGCCTCTGCACCACGTGTAGGTGTCATGCTTCTGCTGCCAGCAGGCACGTGCAGGGGACGGCTGCTGGGAGAGGGGCTGGGGGCTGCCCAGGACCCCCATCCCCTGCCATGTGCAGCCCACAGGATCTGCAGCCCACCACAGCCAGTGGAAATCTCCTGTGAGATCCACGGGTCTCAGTGGGAGTAGCAGCGGCATCCCCTGCCCACGGCAGCCCCGAAGGAGGAGCCCTGCAGCAGGGCGGACATCACGGGTGGCAGAAACGGGACAAAACCACAGCACAGAAGCTGGGAGCTGCTCCAAACCGCTTCCTCTGCCTTCTGCCACAGCACGTGGGCAAAAGACCCYGTGCYTGTCCCCTCCCTGTCCCCCCACAAGCCCTCATGCTGTGCCCAGGCCTCAGCCAGCGCAGAGGCAGCCATGCAACATCCTGACCCCAATGCCTGGCATCCTAAATCCCGTGAGCTGGGCTGGTGGCCTCCTCGCAGCTCCCCGCAGCCCTCCCAGATCCCCCGGCAGCTATCATGACTTCTTAGTGCAAAGAGACTCATTAATGAAGTGGAAAAGAAGGAGGAGCAGGCTGAATGGTCTGTCCTGAGGGACAGCGCAGCAAGCAGGAGGAGGAGAGTGTTCAGCATTGATCTCAGGATAAGCAGCCACCCGAGAGGGGAACGACTGCCATAAAATACCGGGGTGGGGAGGCYGAGGGCAGCCAGCCCGGAGGTGGGGACCATGGAGGCGAGGGCAGGAGTAGCACAGGGCAGGAATTGAGCCCCAGTGTCACAATCTCCCCCCACAGCTCCCTCTCCCAAGGGCCAGAGACACAGCGAGGCCTGCAGGGCTGTGGGCCCAGTGCTGGGCCCTGGCATGGCCATGGTGCCCCGGGGCTGGTCACTCCCCGCCCTGGAGCTCTATGCCTCCCTCCTGCAGCACCAGCGCTGTGCTGAGAGCTGCAGCTCTCACAGCAGCACTGGGGTGGGACCGAGCAAGGGAGCAGGACAGGCTGGGCTGTGTGGCAAGGGCAGTTTTCCCCAGCTCAGCCATTCCCTGTTTCCAAGCCAAGCAAGGCCTGGTGGCCGTGCTTCAGGGGAGCACTGCTGGGGCTGGAGGAACCACTGACCCCTGGCCACTGGCCACCAGGCCTGGGTGGGCACAGCCCCGGGAGCATGTCCACATCTCAGGTGGGCAGTGCCAGAGGTTGGGCACTGGGGAACCACGGCAGGGTGAGGTTCCCATGGCCAGCTCGCAGCTCCAGGCAGAGGACAGAACACATCGGAGGACGTTGGCACACAGTCAGCAGCTCCTGCAGCTCCAAGGCCTCATTCTGTTCCTTGGGGTCCCAAACCCAGGTAGCCCCAGAGTGCAGCAGCCTCCTGTCCCTGATCACACAGGGAGCTCTGAGCCCACCTGGGCCCCCAGGGCTCCTGTGTGGGCAGCAGGAGGGCTGCTCTGCCTGGCTCACAGCCCAGCTTGGGGCTGGCGACAGCACCACCGAGCCTGGCCAGTCTCAGGAAAGGACTGAGGGGCTCATGGGCAGCTTGGGTGTCCCATTCTTGATCATCCCTGCTGCCCATTGTGCAGGGCACACACCTCCCAAGAGCATTAGCCCCTCAGGATGTGCAACCATCCATGCTGGACAGGGGCAGGACACATCTCTGTGCTGGAGGGTCTGYCTGTCCCTCCACACACCCAGCATCCTGCTTGGAAAGCAGAGCCCAGACCTTGGCCTGCCATGAAATCAGTTTTCTCACCCCAGGGGCTTTTCCCCACAGCAGGCAGGACAGGCAGGGAATGGTACCAGTGGTTGTGAGCTGAGAGCTGAGAACTGCTCCGTGCTCCAGCCAGCTGAAACACCTCCTGACACATCACTAAAAGTCACTGGACTTTGAGCTCTGCCCAAACCAGCAGCAGGGCCCAGCTGAGACAGAAGCAGGGTGGGTTATTTAGAAAATGCCAAACCAGCCATTTCTGACAGCTCAGAAAATCACCTAAACCTGTTCACAACCTGAAAATCATTGGACACAGAACTTCGTTCATCATGGGTCTGTTCTGTCCCAGCCCCCGGCCTGAGGCCTGGCTGCCCCAGCAGTTCTCCCCAGGGGGGAGGTGGTCCCTAGGGCAARGCAGCAGGACCCTGTCCCACCTGGCTGCGGTGCCCATCTGCAGGACTTGCCCAGSCCCATGGTGCCAAGCTGAAGCTGCAGAGCTTTCATCCCACCTCCACCACGGGAAGGATTCATCGGACAAGGAAAACAGCGAGGGAGCGTCACCTTCATTCCCACAGTGAAAACTGTGCCATTAAAATCCTCTCTCCTATGACACACACTGAGCCTATTTCCGTAATAGTTTGGCAGGGGAATAACATCACGGAGCCTATAAATACCTTGTGGGGTGCTGCTCTGCTGACGGAGCAGCAGAACGTGCCCCTGCCCACCCCACCAAGGCTCAGCCACCACTACCACTACGGGTGGTGGAGGGTGAAGGACAGGAGAACAGGCAGGGCTGTCCCAATCCTGATGGACAGAGGATGCCTGGGAGGGGACCATGCTCCATGGGAACAGAGCAATAGCTGGGCAGGACATGGGAGGGGACAGAGCTGAGCCAAGGGAGCACGGAGGGAAGAAAATGGTGGAAAGCACTGGCACCTCCAAGATATTCCCAAAACGAACTGAGGGTCCCTGAGGCTACAGCCAAGGACTCTGGGCTGACCCAAACCAGGCTGCCCCACAACCCCATGGGGACCCCAGGTGCAGGTGTGAGGGGGTCTCACACCAGAGCAGCCACCAACAGAGGCTCCTCAGAACACAGGGGGATCTCCTGAAACACCACAAGGATGTTCACTGTAGGTGATTTCCAGCTCACCCACAGGAGGAAAGCTACTCCCTGCAGAGTCCTGGCCATCAGCTGAGCCACCCAAGGTGAGGGACCAATGATCTGCTCCTCTACCAAGGCCCTGAGACACTGTGGGTGAAGAAAACACCCAACACAACTGAGAGGGAAGCAGTGGGGAGGTGGTCCAAGACCCCCAGCCAGCCCCACCTGGAATGGCTGGAGCCTGGTGCTGACACCATCTGTCACCTGCCAGGGGAAATGATGTGGGTGGCCCCTCTCCTGTAGAGACACACCGAGATAAATGGCTCAGGGGTTGGGATGGTAAATACTTGATGTAGGGGACTTCCATGATGCTCATCACRGGCCTTACCACTCCTGGGCACGAGCATCACCTCAAAGCTCCTCCGAGTCCTCAGCAAATGCCTTAGGGACAGCATGGGAGACACAGGGGACACCAACCCCAAAGGCAGCTGTTGGAGACCTGAAGGAATGGGGTCCTTTCCTGTGTGAGCTACCCAAGGGATGTGCAGAAGGGTTCACACACCCCAGGGACTGCAGGAGCCAGGCCCAGGAACAACTAAACCATCCCACAGCCAGCAGAGTATAGGTTTAGGGCTGCCTGTCTCTTTGCCCCCCATCCCACTCTACCCTAGACRGCACAAACCCACCAAGGTCACAGAATCTTGGAATTAGAGACTGATTTGGATTGGAAGGGACCTGAAATATCACCTGGTTCCAACCCTTTGCTGTGAGATCACCCTAACAGCTCTGCAAGTTGTGCTGTGCCTCCTTGCAGCACCTTTGCTCCCTTGGCAAAGAGCTGCAGCCAGGCCTCATTTAGGCAAAACTCCCAGGAAAGACAATTCTCCTGACAGTCCATGGTCCAGACCCACCAGGCAATCAAAGGTTGTCATCCCCTGATGTCCATGGGAGACTTTCTGAGCAGAGCCAGAGCTGACACAGAAGGGCTCAGCATGGTGGGAACCTTCCCTCTGTAACATCCCTGTAGCAAGAAGGGGCTCAGGACCTTCTTCAATACCTTCTCCTGCACACCCAAAACACAAGGTCACACACAGAGCCCATGCCAGTGTCCACTGGGAGCTGCATGGTTGGTCCCACAGAGGGATCCAAGTGACCTCCYAGAGCAGGTACAAGGGGTGGAGCACAGACATCTGCAAACCCTGCCATGCCCRTGCAATGGAGAGCAGGGCACGCCGAGCCCCAGTTGCAGGAGGTTGGTGCCAACCCCCAGAATGTGGTTTCAGGGAAGTTCTGCTGTAAGGACCCAGCCTTCAGTCCCTCAAACACCATCTCGAGCAAAGGGCTTTTCTCACAGACCCAAGCACAACCTTCACCTCTGTTTATTATGCACAGAGCTAAACACATGCCCAAAATGAGAATCACAAAGCAGCGTCGCTGCTCAAAAACAACTCCCCAGACCACCCCAGSGATGGCATAAGATTGCCTGCAGCCCCTTTGCCTCAATGAGTCTGACCAGAGCCCGGCCCCCAGCAACAGGCTACTGGTGGGAGCCTGCCCTGGGTGCCCAGCACACCCCACCCTGCTCCAACAGGGGCTGTCCTGGGCCATGGAGCTGTGGGGAGGGACTGCCCACTGCCCCCTACCCCGGCATGGCTGGTCAGGGCACAACCAGCTGCAGATCCAGGCTGGAAACAGGGCAAGAGAAACCCTGCTGAGCTCCGAATCAGCTCCTTGAACCCCATCCAAGCACAAATGGGAGCCAGCCCAGCTCCTGGCAGYCCGGCACTGCCTCGCCCGGGAGGTGCTCGGGCGAGGTGCTCGGCACGAGCTGATGGCCCCAGCCTATACTGGGCGGCAGAACGGGGGATGCAGGTGGCTGTCGGAGACAGGGCCCTCCCAGCAACAGTCCTGTGGGGCTGCTCCACTGCTCTGCTGCCCTGCGCTGCGGATGGTCAGGGGAGGATGCGGGCAGCGAGGAAGGCAGCTGCCATCTGGATCCAGGGGCTCTCCATCTCTGCGGCGGTGGCAGCAGCAGCTCGGTGYGATTGTGGACAGATTAGAGGGGACACAGCGTGTTCATCCCGATCCTGCTGTGCTGCCGCTACCCAGGCTGGAAATAAAGCCTCATTTTTCATGCAAAGATGCACAATGGTTAACAGAGAAAAGCTTGCCTGGGAGGCATGCAGGTAGCAAACCAATTTCCAGACGGGTCTCCAATTACTCCTGATGGTTATTCGATTTACATTTTTTTTTCTGGTTCACCAGATGTTGATGCTCAGAGGGTGAAATTGGGCCCAGCACAAGGGTCTGGGGAGATGCAGGAGTCTCCTGCTGCAGAGTGGCACGTTTCCCTGGARCTGCTCTGTTCCTCGCCACTCGCAGCCCCGCTTCCAACCATACCGTGCGTCATGGACACAGAGAGGGAGCCGGGCTGCTGCAGACACCAGAGCCACATCTGCCAAGTGCACAGCTGGAAAATCCCAATTTTCCTGCTGGCATGAGYGGCCCCACATCCTGGAGCACGAGTGACAGCTCCTAGCAGGCGACAGCTTCCTGCGGGAAGCCCCTAAGCTGGCTCTGTGCTCTGCTTCCTCTGAGGAGAAGCAGCTAGGGATGGATTTGCGAGACTCCAAGAATCCATTTTGCAGGAAGCACTCCAAGCTGCCCAGGTCCTGTGGAACGCCAGCCCCGCACCTCTGCACGGGCACAGCTGCTCCCGGTGCCATGGGCGCTGGCCCCACACCAGGCACRGGGGCAGGAGAGTCACCAAGGCTCTGCTCCTCAAAGGCACATTGGTGCCAAACTCCAATGGAAATGGTGGCAACAAGGCTCTAAATCCTGCTGCTGCCCAGGCCTCATCCTGCACCGCAGCTCCCAGAGTGCGTCATGGCAAAGGCCCCTTTGTTATGTGGCACCCTTTCCTGGACGGGGCTGGCACGTGGAGGGGGATTTTTCTACCCCTTCAAAACCCTAATGAGAGTGGAATGAGCCAACCACCACCCTGGGACTGATCCACGCGCTTGCTGCAGCTGGAGGGGCACTGAGGGTGGCACACAGGGACAGGCACAGCAGGCACTGCCCTGGCAGGCACTGCCACTCACTGCCAACCAGCTCCATTCTCTTCTGGTTCCATTCCCCACAGCCCCACTGGGCAACCTGGAGCACCTTTCCATGGGAAACCAGGCCGGAAGAGGGACAAGAGCCAGGCAGAGGGCTGAGGGTCGGACAGCTCTGCCAGCAGCCACTACCGTCACACTGCAAACCACCCTGGCCAAGAGGAAGGACAGGGGACATCCCAGGCATAGCAAACACAGGCCTGGGCCATGCTCGGCGCCAGTGGCCACTCGTGGGACTGGGGCAGGTACCCAGACACCGCCGCGGACTGTGGCCCGGGGGAAGCAAGCAGCCCAGGCACGGGTGTGCTCACATGCTCCCTCCATCACCCCCGTGCGTTCCCTGGCACATACCTCCAGCCCCACGCCCTGCACACCCCGCACACCCCCGGGGCTGTCACCACTTACCATTGCACACGCGTGCATGTGACACACACCCCCGGTGGGGCACACGGACCCCGAGAGGAGCACACGCACCTCGAGAGGAGCACGCGCACATCCAAGGGGAGCACACGCATATCCAAGGGAACACGCACATCTTAGCGAAGCACACGCACATCCAAGGGGAACACACGCATATCCGAGGGGAAAACACGCATATCCGAGGGGAAAACACGCATATCCGAAGGGAAAATACGCACCCCGAACGGGGCACACGCAGGCGCGGGCCGCGCACTCCCGCACGCCCGGGCTGGGGCCGCTCCCCCGCCCCGGCTCGCTGCGGAGGGCACGCACCGGGAAACGGGGCCGCGCTCAGCTCCGCAACCCGACTCCGGCCGTCGCCGTGAGTCCCGCACCCGGCGCGGCTCCGCAGCGGGTCCYCGCACACGCACATATTTGTGATGCGGGGAGCAGCGAGGCAGCGGCGGGGACGGGCTCTGCCGTGGCTCCCGCACCCCTGCGCAGCCGCGGCCCCGCCACGCCGCAGCCCTCACCGGCACCCGGTCGCCCGCTGCCCCGCACGGACACGCGTGGGGTGGGCTGGGCCACGCCCCCCGGGGGTGCTGGATCTCTCTCTCTCACACACACACACAGACACACACAGACACACACACACACACACACGCTCTGAGCCCGGTTGCTCCGCAGCCACTTAACTCCTTGTTGCCCGTTCCCGCAACAGCCAGCTCAGCCCTGCACCAGCGAGCCCCCTCCCCGCACTGTCCGGCCATCCCTCCGCACCGTCCGGCCACACACCCCGCACCGTTCGGCAATTCGTCCCGAACCGTCAAGCGACCCATCCTGCCCCAGCCAGCCCGTTCCCGCACCAGCCAGCCCGTGCCCGCACCGCTCGGACCTTCACCTCGCACCGTCCATCGCTCCATCCCGCACCGTCCAAGCCGTTCCCCACACCGTCCGTGCCTTGGCCCCGCACCGTCCATGCCCGCGCCCCGCACCGCCCTCCCACCCCGCTCCCGGCGCCCCCGGCCCCG
>NW_026623519.1:247553-249702 GCF_030028575.1 Malurus melanocephalus | reverse complement strand
CGGCCGCTGGGCCGGCCCCGCTGCCCCCCTGCCCGCGGCGCGGTGCGGCCGCCTCGCCTCTATGCGGAGGCTCGAGCGGCACCGAGGCGATGCCCATTCATTCAGCTTGGCCCCCGCAGCCCTCCCCTTCCGCCCCGCGCCCCAGCCGCCTGCATGGAGGGGGCTGGCGATGCTGCAGCGGTACCCAGAGCCCCCGGAGAGCACAGTACGGAGAGGAGGGAGGGAGAGGAGGAGGAAGGAGAGCAGAAGGAGGGAAGAGGAAAGAGAGAGAGGGAGATGGCTGCCCCCAAAACCAGAGCTGGATCTGGAGAAGACTCTGGGATTTCCAGCAGGAAATCAGGGCAGGGAGTGGACCGGGGCCGGCGCAGCACCCCCCGCCCAACCCGGCGCGGCAGCCCCAACCCGGTTCCCGGGCATGCCAAGCCGGACGCTGGGACTGTGGGCGGTGGGCACGGCTCCGCGCCGGGCCAGGGCAGGGCACGGCCCCCCTGCAGGACGCAAATATCCTCCCCTAAGTCAGGGCTGACCCAGCCGGGGGCACCAGCCACCCCAGCCAGGAGCTTGGCTTTAAGGGCATAGAAAGCTCGGGGGCACTTTTTGGTGGTGTCGCCAACCTGCTGTGCAGGGGCTGCACACTTGGCCCCACATTCGCCCTTTTGGCAGTGCTCAGCTTTGCTCACACACACCTTCACCCCCACACACAGTCAGGACCCCCAAAAAGGCACTGGGGTCCTGAGCCCCACGATAACGTCCTGCACACCACGTCGAAATTTGTCAGCTTTTCCTAATCTGGGTCTTGCTTAACCCTCTGGAAAATAATCCACTGACCATCTGCCACAGCGAAATTCATTTACAACCTCACACAAATTAGGCTCAACTGTTCACTTCCTGCTCCTCTTCTGCTCGGGGCTTTTGGTCACTCTGGTGCATGTGTGTCTTCTTTGCCRTGGGCTGGGGGTGACCTTGCCACAGGCTGAGGTGGCTTTGACATGGTCTGGGGGTGACCTTGGCGTGGGTTGGGATGTCCTTGCCATGGACTGGAATGTCCTTGCTGTGGGTTGGGGTGACCTTGCCATGAGCCGGGGATGACCTTGCCATGGGCTGGGGGTGACTTTTCCATGGGTTGGGATGGCCTTGCCATGGGCTGGGGTGACCTTGCCATGGGCCAGGGTGACCTTGCCAGCACTGGGTTGCAGGGCAGTGCCTGCTCCTGGCACACTCTCAGATCTCAGGGTGCTTTGCTCCTGGTGAGATGGCATTCCTGTGCCCAGCCTGCATGGAGTCCTGTCCTGGCCAGAGGTGAGGAACCTGTTTGGGGGAGCAGTCTCYCTCTGTGGCTGCCCTTGGAGGTGTGTGCAGGGCAGGTGAGGAGCTTTCATGAGTCCAGGCAGGACAGAGAGCAGGAGCTCTTGGATTTCCCTCTGCCAGGGATTCCCAGCCTGACCTCAGGTGATCCAGGTATTGATCCAGGTATCAGTGGTTTCAGAGATGATGGTGAATCTGCCAATTTTGCTGTTTTGGGATGCCTGGCCAGGGCTGCCCCGCAGGACTGAGGTGGTTGGAGCCARGAGTGCTCAGGTCTGTGAAACACCTCTGCAGTCTGCACCTGCATTAAAGCCTCGCCTGAGGGGTGAGCATGGTGCTGGGAGCAGCTTCCTTGGGGATTTTCCCATCCCTTTGCCCTGGTGCTTTTGCAAATGGAGAGCTGGCTTGCTGGGGAAGAGGCTTCATTCTCTAAGGAAAATGGAAATACACAGATTTTTTTTTTTTTGCTTCCTGTAGCAGATTCAGCAAAAGTGCAGCTGTCTTCCCAGTTCTGAATACAGAATTGACCATTCAGTTCATCTGTAAGGGGAAATGACCCAGCAGAGAGGAACAATGAGCCCCACAGTGCTCTCTGCACCCTCCAAAATCTTTCTCAACCCTGGCATTTTCCTCTCCCAAATTCCAGGGGTGCTTGGCTCCCTTTGCAGTGCAGTGAAAGCTTTTCTCATGCTTCCAATCCCCCTGTCTGAAAGCCTATCAGCTTCAAATTTTTTTTTCCCCTTAAATTGCAGTTTGTCTGTGATGAAGCCTGGGGTCCAGAGGCATTAGGACAACCAGAGCAGGAGCTGGGTGAGGGGGACTGGGACAAGTGGAGCAGGAGCTG